>NC_085027.1:12058537-12195378 GCF_963692335.1 Osmerus eperlanus | reverse complement strand
GCCAGTTCATTGGCCAGTGGTGTTACTCTCCTAAGCAAACCTGGGATGAACGGGAGTGCTTCTGGTGCTCTCAAGCTAGTTTTTTATTCCCATTCATCCTAGGCAGCCATAACAGGTGCACCTGGGGTTTTGAGAAGTATTGTATTTCAAGATGCTTTCTTCCCATGTTTGCTTTTTGGAGAGGACACAGTCAGAAGAAACACTGGTGAATTGTAGAAGTGTTTGACACACGCACAGTGCTTCTACAGTGTACAGTTGTGCTTTTGTCATGAATAATGTCTCAAACACCCCTCACATGATGTCTTCAACAACATAGAATACTGCACTGATTCTAAATCAATGTAGGAAGTATACACAGACAACTCTTCCACCCCTCGTCAATTCATCTTTAAACACTGTTAAGGGACTTGTGTAAATGACAACAGCACTGTACCCAGCAATGTACAATCCTCTGTACAGAACACATGTGATCCATGGACCCACCCCTTCTCATACTCCTGTTTCTAACTCCCACTCTAACTATTCATGAAGTACTGTAAACCTCCAGTGCGCCCAGACCATGTCAGTTCCTGGCCTGTCCCACTGCACTCCTTAAAGGTGTAAAGAGACCATAAAACCAAGCCTCCTTCACAGAGGCCTGAGGTCAATCAATGAAGAAATCTTAAAAGCGTCTCCTTAATTGTTTCCCTCACTTGGTAGATGGTGGTGGTCGATCCAGTAGGACTGATCCAGACCAGTGTGATTAAATTGGTCCCCTCTTACAGCTATGACCAGGTCTGAGTAGGAGGTGAGATTTCCTTCAATCTCAACGGAGAGTGTTTGTATCAAGTCCCTATCATAGCTCTGTTGACGTAAACGTAATAATGAACCAGGACTCACCCTCTTCATCCCATCATCCTTCTATTTACTGTGCTGAATTGGATGGGTGGGACATTAATCAACTCTTTTTTTACCGGAAGTTTAAATCTAGCATTCCTTTTTATTCAAATCAACCCTTGAACAAGCTGTGCTTCTTAATGACTTGAATGGCCAGGATGCACACACATCCTCATTGACTCACGTGCTTTACTCAGCTGATACAAACCCCACAACCACAGTATGTGGCCCCAAAACCTTCATGTTAGCCCCCAAAACAAATGGAAAACACATTCTTATTCGAGAGCTACTTTATACAAACAATGACCTGAATCTACGTCTAGATGCATTTGTACATACAGAATCTGCAGATCCGCCGTGATAGAGAAGAGTTTGCTCACCAGAGCTTGGCCAGTCATTGGATTCTTCTGTGTGTTTTGTCGATTTCCACCACTTCTTCAACTGCTGTTTCTGTGTTGTGCTCTTAGTCCACAGGTGAAGAAGCAGGGTTCTGATGGTCCTTCTTAGGGATGCTGTTCAGTGTCTCACTGTTGTGGTCTAAACAACAGACAGTTTATGCCAGCATAATGTTTCTGTGTTTTATTTTTTTCCATTGTGAACAATAACAAACACGTACACACCACCTGACTACACGAGACACGCTCACAGGAAGTTCCTGTCCTGTTGTCTTGTTTGTTTGTTTGTTCTGTATTATTTGTTCTGTCTTGAGTATAATGCTCCTCTCTTGAAGCTTCTGGAATGTGTGTGTTTGTGTGTGTGTGTGAGAGTGGATGTTTGTGTGTGCATTGTTGTGTGTGTAAAAGAGAGCACCATATTAAGACAACTCCTCTTGAAAGAAAGCAGTCACCTTCAGGCCACCACACAGTCAGTAAATACAGGAGTCCAAGGTTGTAAAAACATGTGGCCTGGATTGTGCTGTAAGAGCCTGTACCCCAGCCAGCCTCATGTGTCTGTGCTTTCAATGGTCCTCCAACTACCTCAGCAAAGGTACATGAAGATGGGTTGGGATCTGTCTTGATTTCTTTTCTCCCACCCCTGCTCAACAAGTTGGAGGGGACAGGAGGACGTTGTGGGATGGTGGTGGTGGTGATTGGGGGGGAGGAATGGTGTTGGTAGTGATGTAGCAAAGACAATGTTAAGGGTGGGGGGGGGGGGTGGCCTCTTCTTCTTCTTGTGGGTTCCGTGGGCTGGGCCAGTTCCCCCGGTCAGACGGTTCCATTCTCCTGCCGCGGCTTGTGCACGGTGGTGCGTGAGGGGGTGCTGAGGGAGGGGGCCAGGGTACAGAGGAAGCCGGCCAGCAGGGTGAGGCCCAGACCCCCCCAGGCGCAGAACATGGACCAGCCGTAGCCATGGCTGATGTCCTCGGGGAGGCCGTACATGTAGCGTGGGTAGCGCGACAGCTCGAAGTTGATGCCCGCCACACACGTGCACAGAGAGATGATGCAGCACGTCCCTGTGAGGAGAGAAGGAGATGGGTGGTGGAGGTGCTGTCACTACCCAAACCGTCCCCCCCTACCCAGTTCGCTCTCCTGGGAGTAAGGGGTGCTTTCTGTTCAGCCACATATACGTCACTATGGGCCAGGACAGAAAGAACCCCTGTTGCTTCCCAGAGGATGGATCAGGGTAGGGAGAGGCACCACTGGCTGCTCTGTGGGTAATGTTATTCCTCAGAGAGAGGATCTGGTTGGCTTGTCAGTCTGCCTGAGCTAGATGTCCTCAGGACTGCACAGTGTTCTTCCTGCATTGTAAACACTGCATTCCATTGTGCACCCTTAGCTCACTGCACATCTTAAAGTAAACCTGTGTGTGTAGGTGTGCGTGAGTCACAATGAAACCTGATATGAACCTTTTTTGATCTTTTACACACACACACACACACACACACACACACACACACACACACACACACACACACACACACACTGAAGCGTGCTCTTACCTCCCATGAGGAACAGTAGTCCAGCTACATACTGCATGAGGTCATGCTGCTGACAGCATCCCAGCACACCGATGATCCAACCAAAGAGGATGATGGACACGGCCATGCCCACGAAGCCTGCCGTCATCCTGCGTAGGTCTGCACACACACATGTTTATGAGAGAGATAGAGAAGGAGAGAGAGAGAGAGAGAGAGAGAGAGAGAGAGAGAGAGAGAGAGAGAGAGAGAGAGAGAGAGAGAGAGAGAGAGAGAGAGAGAGGGAGGGAGGGAGAAAGAGAGAGACAGAGGGAGAAGAGAGGAGGGAGAAGAGAGAGAGTAGAGAGAGAGAGAGAGAGGGAGAGAGAGAGAGAGAGAGGAGAGAGAGAGAGGAGAGAGGGAGAGAGAGAGAGAGAGAGAGAGGGAGGAGAGAGAGAGAGAGAAGAGAGAGAGAGAGAGAGAGAGAGAGAGAGAGAGAGAGAGAGAGAGAGAGAGAGAGAGAGAGAGAGAGAGAGAGAGAGAGAGAGAGAGAGAGAGAGAGAGAGAGAGAGAGAGAGAGAAGGAGAGAGATCCCAGTAGACTTACGGAGCGCATGCCATTCATCCTGGCGTATGGTCTTGGTGATGTTGATGGGGAGATTACGAGGGAGGATGGAGGAGGAGTAGTGGTACTTGACGGGGGTGCAGCGCTGTATCAACCCTGAGAGACAGAGAAAACATAACAAAAACCATACATAAACACAGGGTTTATCTATCTAAATCATGGTATCAAATCAAACTTTATTTGTATATTTTCTCACAAGCAATGTCATAAAGATCAAGTAAAATCTCTGGAAGAAAGAGGAAGAAACCTTGAAATGTCTGTCCATTTGCTGTGTGTACATCAGCTGTCTGCAATTATTTAAATCCCTTCATGTTTACCAGATAAACACTTCAACTAAAAGACACCGAAAAGATGATAACAGACCAGTCGAGCAATCAGCCACAAACTAATTATCAGACTGTGATTCATTCTTTTTAAAAAGTCCATCCTGTCACTCTGTGAATGACGTTGGTGTCAGCTGTCTTGGCTAACTGCTGTATGTGTGAGACAGCCCCCCTCCGAGGACAAGCAGTCGTAGTGATCAGTCTGTAATTGCTGTTCTCTGTGGAGGGTGGGTTATGTCAACTCCAAATAGACCTCACCCAGATACAACACCACAGGGGGGGTCTCTGGATTCAGTGATAACATAATAATGTTGGTGGGGAGAGATCCTCCATACCTTCTCCTAGACACGGTTTGAACACCAGAATTAAACCGCACAGATTTCAATCCAATCAGAATCTGCTCCCGAGTACAGGAAATGAAGAGAAATCCAAAGAAAAGCAAGCCAATGCAGGTCACGGGACAGAGTTACGGTACATTCTAAAATAGGTGACAAACGTATTCCCTGGCCGTATTTTGGCTGGATAGGACCACAAAACATAATGTTTCCGTGAACATCCCATCTACCCCTCCTGCATGCCTGTATGGGACCTGACCCCAAATCTACTTCTACTGTCTGCCCCATATCTTCCCCTCCTGTATGCCAGTGGCGACCCAGAGCTGTAACAGTACATTCAGGTGCTTAGAGGAATGCCCATGGAAACAATATTTGGAGCACACACTCCATATATCTCTTGTTATCCTGAACAACAGGGCTGTACGGGCCTAATGAAACTCCATGGTGTATGACACACCATCAGGAACTGTGATGCCTATTCATGCCACACTCACCCCCACCTCCAAGCGCCAGCTGCAATCTGCTCCAATAGATAACAGCCTTACAGAACGCTCAGCTCAGCCGGTTTGTTTACATTGTGTTGGACGCAGTAGCAGTGGACTGATGAAGGGTAGACAGATTACCAGCTTTTATCAAATGCAGTATAGGTGTGCACCTGCACATTGTTCTATTTTGTTGGGTTAAGAGCTGGTAAGAAAGCTATGGTTGAACACCTATAATATGACAGACTGAAGATACGTTGGTCTGAGTTGTGAGGTTATTTGGTGACCAAAACAACCTGTTAAACCAAAGCTTGACTGTCCTTGACTGTTATCTGTTCATTCACAGCTGAGTGATTTGAAGATCGTTTGTGTACATTCATCGGGAATTGCTGTACACCCCTTTGTTAGTATTGCATAGTAAACACATCTGCTATATGCTTTCTAATATGCTGTAGCAAGATTGTTTGTTCATGGTGTGAAATTATATGAATAACACTACTTTGCCGAGTCTTAAGTCTGGGGGACGATACCACGCACAGTGGTCCATCCATGATCCGTGATCTCCCCCCGCAGCTCAAAATTCCCACGAACCCGGATGTGTATTAATAATTTAGCTACTCTTTGCTCTTCTCTCGGTCTCCCCGGAGGCACTATAGTGCTATTAACCACGAGATCACTGTATCATATAATTATGCAAAACGCCTACACTTTTCAAAACCAACAGAACCAAATAGTTCCTTAGATAATCTGTTACCGTAACGTCCCATCACACAAGAGCACCATCCTCTCTAATTGTAAAATCTGAATCTTTAGGACGGACGCCCCAGAATTCAGCACCACGGATAGCGATACATGCAAGCTGCCAGAGGCGTAAAAAGCCTCCACATCCCAATAACTTGTGCCTGTTCAGTGGAGGCCTTATTTACATTACAGCAAATATCCATGAGTAAATAACAGTCTTTTTTGTTTTAGTTATTAGCCTATAGATGGTTCAAAGGAGCCAAAGCCTCTTGCATCGGTTCTTGTCTTATGACTTGCGAATGTAGAACCAACATTTTGGGTTATTATTTCCGAACGTTGGGTAATGATAGGAAACAACAAAGGCTGGTTGTGTATCTTACCTGAGTTCACCAGCTAGCGTCATCACGGCCTGCTATGGGCTAGTGAGCCAGACACATTCTTCCCCTACCTTTATAAATGAGGTCCTCTGTCTCCAGGTCGAATCCTTCACGATGACACTTTCTCCAAAGCCCAGAGATGGTAGAGTTGAACTGGCGGCTGCAGTGGGACTCCATCGCGGAGGCAGCGGCCAGAAAGTGCCGTTTTTCCCTGACGAGAGGAAGCGCTTCAGCACTAGGGCCGTTACCTTTCCATTCTATGCCATTTGGAGGCATTTGCAGAGGGAGGTTGTGATTGGAGATGTAGATGTAACCGGGATCGTTTCGCTTGTTTGCGTAGTTTTTACACCTTTCCCGATGTCTCCGTGCGTCTGTCTCGTACCAATAGTCGGTGCATATCGCAATGGCAAGCAAACCCAACGCACAGAACGCTAAGAACAGCCCCGTGCTGGTTAAAATTTTCATGGCGGCCATCTTTCCCGTTCGATGGAGAGCCCAGACAGTCGCGAGAAGGTTCCTCGGCTGCCGTGGTGGTACCCCGTGTCTAAAATCACTACAGAGCTCACAGCCTCGCGGATCCCCGGGAAACAGTGGACATGACGGACGCCCCGTTTCTCTCGGGCTAGATGCTGTCTATTGTTGTGGTGCACCCCCGCAGTAGTGTTGTTTTCCCCACCATCTGTTATGGTACTGGAGAGGGGAGAGGAGAGGGGATGGATGGCGACCGACGCTTGCGAGGAGTGGGGAGGGATGCAGTTGCTCTCTCTCTCCTCTCGGGTATCAGCGGGATGATGTCCAACAGCTTGCTCAATTACAATGAATATCTATGGCTATTCAGCAACAAATAACTATTTATTTTACGTACTACTTACCATTGAATAGTATAGATACAACAATACATTATATAGCCTACAGTAGTAAAACTTACCAGCCTACAGTAGGTTACATTGTAACAATAATCACAAAATCAAAACCCTTTTGAAAAGTAAACCTTCCTTACAGTATAGGCAAACATTAAATACATATTTATTCAACAAGCACATACAGACAGGGAGAGAGAGGTTGGCAATGACAATTAAACAGTAGCCTAAAATAACAAACAGAATCCAGTAAATAAACAAACCAATAAAGAATAGCACAACTCCAACCAGTTAATCTCTAGCCCAAAACATATTAAATGTGCAATGTTAAATTCATAAAATGCATGAAGCATTCATCAGACATCCTTCAGTAGAGAACTGTAGCCTTGAACATCTTTTTCAGCACATACGCAAACATGAACAGAAACAGCACAGACAAATCCAACAAAATGAATGAGTCGAACATGAAGTTGTAATGCTATCCTACTGTCACATTTCAGTGAGCTTGATGAGGTCCAATAGGGATGTGTACACAGTAAAGGTCATAGGTCAGCTGATTTGGGCGGATAAAGTCCTCAAACAGCAGGCAGACCACGAAGGAACAGAACCCGCAGGGGAGTCGTTATGGCAACTGCATGTGCCAAACAGACTGAGTATAAACTATAGGCGAGTGTGAACACACAATCGATGAGCACCCCTACGCTACCCCAGATCCTCTCTCTCACATGACATTTATGGCTCACACTGTTCCCAGCTGAAAATCTGCTTAGAGGCAAGCAATGAAAGCAGGGAACAGAAGCAGCAGGAAATTCACAATGACACTACTGACAAACAATTGAGGATGTACCATGGTGTTTATGGACTAAATTACGATAGTACTCCTAAAGCATGTTATGGATAGCAGTTTCTTTTTAGATGTAATCAATAAGACACCTGACAAACATTTAAAACGTTTAGAAAAAAAAATCACTAAAGACCAAATTAGCTTTTCAGAAATGTTTTATTAAATTATTTTCAAAATCACATCCTTTTATAATTTACAAACCAAGCCGATCACAATTTAACCTTTATGAGAATCACGACATGGGAAATAGACATAAGAGGAATGTGTAAGGTAGTGTTCAAAAAGTGTTGGACTACAAATACTTGTGTAAAAAATAATTCCTCAAACAAAATCTGTTTTTGGCATCAATTAATAATTTACAAACCATGCCGATCACACTGTAACTTTTATGAGAGTCACAACATGGGAAATAGACATAAGAGGAATGTGTAAGGTAGTGTACAAAAAGTGTTTGACTACAAATAATCGTGTAACAAATAATTCCTCAAACAAAATCAATGTTTTTGGCATCGATTAACAAGACAGTCTGAGTACCAGACATGTAACTTTTTCTGATCTGGTTCAATAAATAGAATAGCAACATAAGCAGACAGAGACTCACTGCTGACAGTGAAACGGTCTATAGTACAAAGCAAGAATTAACACAAAATACCCAACACATGAGCTGCTAATATGACATTGTTTGTGTTTGACTAAATACCTTTATGTGATTGTGTGTATACTGCATGTTTGTGCAAAGCAAAACATCAATGATTGTCTGACTGCAAGATTGCCATAAGCTTACAATAAAAGTATCATCTTATGTGAAGACTCTCCCCATCCCTCTTCCTTGCTGTTCCACTCTAAAGCATGTTTTAAGTGTCCACATAAAAGGGAGCGGATGACTGACACAGGTACTGTCAGCCTTCCGTCCGTCCGTTCATATCTGTCCAGACTGATGCAGGAGCTCCTGATCAAAGGCATTGGTCAAAGTGCATTTCTGATTGATCTCCTTTGTTCCTCTGACAATGCTGATAATGCTAGTGGTCGAGATGGTGATACAGGTGGGATATCTTTGTGTTCTGGTTTACCTCCATGGGGGTGAGGTGGGGGTTCTCAGGGGTTGGGTCTGGGTTAGGAGGAGGAGAGAACAGCAGCTAGTCTGGAGCGTTAGCTAGTAGACATCAACCCAGTTTCTGGATACAGTCATCCTAGTTCTATGATAAACACATTGGTGACATCATCATCCGTAGAGCCATCTCCTGTCTCTGGGGAGCAGGTGTGGCACTGGGCGGGGCAGGAGGCTCCTCCCCCAGGGTCAGTCCACGATGACGGACATCAAGGCCATGACAGCGATGCCACAGCACAGGAGCAGGATTTGCACAACAGATTGTCTAGGAAAACAGAGACACACAGATTTCGAACGGCGCCGAGGGTCAAAAAGCAGTAGAGTGATGTGAGCAGTGATGTTAGCAGTGTTGTGACGTGGGCTGGCTGGCTGCTTACCGTAAGTTGTTCTCCTGAAGCAGGTCGGGCACCACGTTCACCAGGGCGATGTACAGGAAGCCCCCTGAGGTGAAGGGCAGGATCCACGATGTGGTGTTCTCTATACAGGAGGAGAAAACCACCCTTATCAGAACCATTAAACCTTCAAACATTGACCAGAATTCGTAGGTCCAACCTCACAATCTGATTGCTGCTGTGAAACGCATTTATTATCGTTCATATACATTATATATTTGTATATGTGGGAGTAAAGGTCATTTCTGTTGAAGACAGAATCTGAATTAAATCACGTATTAAAATGTTATTATTTAGTGAAGCAAACATTTAATGTTTTGTTTACCCTCTTGTGATGAACAGTATTGCTTTATTATACACACAAGGGCTCTATCAGAATCTGACTTAAATAATTCACTATTGTCACTATCCAATGTTTTGTTTGGTGGGATATGACAGCAGTTATACCCTTATAGGATCTAAAGTACTAGAACTAGGGATCCATTCTGGGTTCCACCCAGAACAATGCTGTTTTGACTATGCAGGTGAGCTGTGGTACCTGTGCCCCTGGGGGACTGTGCACACAGGGCGAAGCAGGCCCCCAGCACCCCTCCCAGGGCGGTGTAAAGCTGCATGCGGGCAGCGCTCCAGTGGTCGAAGCCCGCGCGCAGCAGGATGGCAAAGTCTCCCACCTACAGACAGGATGACAGGTTAGAGCAACACAACACTTCCTATGGACCAAGTGGGACTCGAACCACTGACGCTAGCCTTGCTTCACACCTAAACTGACACTAAACGCATGCCTGCAATACATTGGTAAAACTAGCTAATATATTTATATTACATCAATGCCAGGTGGTCTCAATCAACCAGAATTAGTCACTAGCATTCCTGCCAGTAACGCGTATTGGTGTCAACATGTGTCACATCTGTATATAACATGTTATATAACGGATGCATCATGTAACAATGAAAGATTTCTGCAAATGTGTCTAATGCTGAGAGTGCTGAGTCAGTGAAGGTACCTCGTGGGGGATCTCGTGGAGCAGGATGGCAAAGGTGGTGAGGAAGCCAACCTGGTGGAAGACACAGACCAGGTTACAGAAGGGCTCCAAACAACCAGGTACGTCCACAAAGCAGAGCTAGCAGGTGTGTGACATACAAGCACACATACAGTAACTACACCCAGTGCGACATTGTTTGTTCCAATCCTAGCTGGGAGGATTGAGAGCATCTTTCATTTTCTGCAGTGGAGTGGCAAGAGTCCCCCCATCTTCGCAGATGGGGGGACTCTTGCAGCTAGATAGAATTATACTTGTCAATAGAAGAGAATAAATGGGAGGCCTCTGTGTGTGTGTGTGTGTGTGTGTGCGTGCGTGTGTCTTCGATATATCTGACATCCTCTCTGGCATGCTGCTGCTTGTCTCATGCTGCTAGCCTTATGCCTCTCCAGCTGGATATCCTCTCTCCCAGCACCACAGTGCTGTGGTCATGCTGCAGCTACACAATCATTGCTATGGTAACTCTCCACCTCCTAAGCTACACCCGTATCTCCTGATGCCCAATTGTAAAAGCACCATGATAATAAGACCGTTAACTGCACATCTGAAGGCAGGGTTGAGTGTGAGAGCAGGGCAGTGTGCCTGGCATGGTGAGCCAAGCAGAGAATCATGTTCGTTTGGTGCTAAAGGAGGTGCTGAGGTAGCTAGTCTGCCAAGGGATTGGAACTTCTGCCAAACATAATAGTCACAGGATGGGCACACTCCTAGCCAAATCCCAAACAGCACCAGCTACCAATAGTCCGTTCTAAAACCAGCAAATGCAAATAAGATAGCGCATTTAATGAGAACAGTTAATTAATCAAAAAATATATATATCTCTCGCTATTAAGCTTCTTTTTTTTTATACCTTTTTCTTTATTGTGTGGAAATACAGTTACCATAAGCATTTAGTATCACATCCACTGCTATTGTCTACATAAGATTTAATTTATTATTTCCGTGAATGTGAAAATTGTTTTGCTAGAATGCACTGTCCTCTGCTAGTTCTATCTCCTATACCTCATACAACACTATGCTGTGCCTGAATGACGTGTCCAACACTATTTCCACCTGTTATCTCCATGATAAACTCTGCTAAATGGACCCCCAGGGGCGGGGCCCCCAGGGGCGGGGCCCCCAGGGGCGGGGCCCCCAGGGGCGGGGCCCCCAGGGGCGGGGCCCCCAGGGGCGGGGCCCCCAGGGGCGGGGCCCCCAGGGGAGGGGCTTCTGAGGGAGGGCTAACTCACCTTCCTGCTGACCAGAAAGCTTCCTGCCACAGCCAGACCGTGGGTGAAGTTGTCTATACAGTTGGCCAGGAGGTTTAGGTATCCACTTGTCTGTAAAAACCCACACATACACACGTGCACAAACAGAAAAACCCACAGCACAGCCAGCACAGACACAAACAAACTTTTCAGTGTGCAGTCTACATTAGTGTAAATACAACGCCATCAAGATGATATGTTAACAGGACCCTTGCCAGATACAATAAACAGGACCATTATCAGCTTAAAAACAAAAGGTTTAACAACGTAAAAATGCTTTTCGCTAATGAGGTGGTAAGCTTGCTGGCCTGAAGAACAGGCACTTATAGCTGCTGACCTTGATGTTGCCAGGTCTGTCCTGCTGGCTGATCTTGGGCCTGGAGGAAGAGGTCCACGTGTCGGAGCAGTGGCCGTTCTTGAGTGACTGCCCGGCTTCTCCGCTGGACTCCACGCTGTGGGAGGACTGGTCCACAGGACAAGGGACAACGGGTTACTACTGACCACAACGCCTGTCTAACATGCAAGGGGAGCTTTTGAAGATTGAAAATCACCTTTTTATGTACCACTAAGTATGTTATAAAATATGTATAGGTCTATAGAACTAGATGTTTTTGCAAAAAAAAAAAGTGGGATGGCTGAATGGAGATAAACAATATACAAACTTATATGAAACGAATCTGTCCTTTTTTTTTATTCTGGGCATTCCAATTTGTTTTTGTGTATTTAATACCATTCTTAGCTTACTTCGGATGTTCGTTGTTGAGACTCACTATCATCATGATGGTCCTATGCCCAACTCTCTCTCCCAACCACTTAGCATGGGTCAGAGAACATTTGCATATTTTGACTACAAAAACTAAATATTCCCTAAAGGGCCATTTTGTTTTTACTTCCCTTTCCCCCACTGCGAAAGCCTAATAGTCAAATGAAGAAAAGAGGAAAGCATGCTGCTTTAGTCTGGAAATCTGGCCTCTATTTCTGGTGACAGCTGACTAAGGAAGTCATAAAATCTGATGTTTGTCAGGAATTTAAATACCAATCTCGTATCGATAGACAGGCGGTTGAGCGGGAACACATGGCCAGGTGAATTTGTTAATCAGATTTACAAGTTCAAGTGAAGCACGGCCATTTAAACATGGATATAAGCAGGGACTTTCTGAAATGCTGACGCCATCTATCCACCCCTGTGTCTGTACACACATACCTCTGGCTCTTCACTGTGTGTGTGTATGTGTGTACACACAGTCCTGTGGTCTGCCTGAAGAGGCTGCACCAGCTGCTTCCTCCCCTGTCCTATAAATAGCTCATGTGAATCAGCCTAGATGTGGACCCCAGTCTTCCCCAGCAGGAGGAGGAGGAAGAGGAGGGGAGGATACTGGGAGCAGAGAAGGACACTTCATCACCTCCATCAGGTGCACAAACACACACACACACACACACATATACACACACACACACACACACATATACACACACACACACACACACAGGTGGGCACAAACAGAAATTTGCAGACAGGTGCAGGGGTGTGCATCCACTCAAACCCACCACGGCTTGAACAACCTAGTCCTTCAGGGCCTCCACTGCCTACCAACGAGGGAACGGCACCGAGGGGAATACCCGACCCAACAAGACCCTCCACACAACTACAGAGTGGAGAGCCTCTGCAACATGAAGCAGTCTCTACTGATACTCGGCCCTAATACCCTCCATCAATCCCCTCTCTGGCGCTAGGCTGCACAGCAGGACAGACTGAGGGAGACAGCAGCGCCACGATTCCCTCCACAGGGCTGTGTGTGTGTGTGACATTAGTCTGACTCACCATCTGAAAATAAAATCCCCAAAAGTCCAGGAGATTTCCATAAATGAGCAATCCACCCACACAAGACGATGACCCATCCTTAAGGCTCAGTCTTGTGATGGAGCCAGTGACATGGTTGGTCATTTGTCCGAATGCTACATGTGAGTATTTCAGGCCCGTTTGTAGACGTTCTATTCTGAACGACACAGCAACAGCTGGGAGACGGACTGGAAAATATTCAGATAGGGTCAGTATGCCAATCAATACCATTGCATGCGACGTCACTGAGCTGTGAATGAAAGCGTACAACAGAAACAGCCTGAGGGCCTCTTCAGTCATAACACCGTCATTCAAGACCCTCCACTGTGTGTTGGCTCGGTCTGAATCAGGTCAGAAAACGGTACGAAAAAGACCAGCCTCAAAGAAGATTTAATCTCCCAGGCTAACGGCTACTGTAGGTTTCACTTCGGCACCATACAGGGAGAGTCTACTGCTACTGCTGGAGTGAGACTACGGGGATATTGAACAGAGCTAGCACATGCATTACTAAATCTACTGCCCCAGAGCTCCAGTGTACAGTAGACTGCTGCTCCTGCTGTAGCCCCACCTCGTGGGCGAGCCGAGTTACTTCTGAGATCAGACACAGATGCACAAAACACATTCACCAAACTGGGCCTAGAACTGCACGTCACACAAAATGGGAAAAAGAGCTTAAGAAAGAGAGAGAGAGAGAGAGAGAGAGAGAGAGAGAGACAGAGAGACACAGAGAGAGAGAGACACAGAGAGAGAGACAGAGAGAGACACACAGAGAGAGATCTGCAGGCAAACTGCACTACGGCCAGAAGGGGAGGACTGAGGACACATGTAGTTTTATATCCTGCCTGTTGTCTCTGCCTGTAGTGTTCCTCTGAACATTCCAGAGATTAAAGATCAAAAGATTAGAGATGAAGAGGGGCAGAGTATTTAAATCATTTCTTTGTCCACTTTAGTTAGCCCTTAGTCAGCTTTGCCTTTACTCCTACGATAAATTCAAGTTCTTTTACCTGTTCCTCCTGGCTCCCCTGGTCTGGGAACATCTTCTCCAGGAGCAGGAAGGAGAGAAGCCCCAGGATGACCCACAGGCCCTGGCTTTGGTAGTGATGGCGCCTCCCTCCTGGACAAGGAAGAGGACAGAGTTAAGAAGAGAACATGAAGGGAGGGGGGGGGGGGGGGGGTTGTTGGTAGGCGTGTTTGTGTGAAAGGGGAATCCTTATTGCATTCCTAGTCCTGCCTCCTGAGTTCAGAAGCTAAATGGGCGGAGGATCCACATGTACTGAAAAGGAGGCACGCCAAGGACAAGGCAGTGCAAAAGCTTCTGCCACATAGAGAAGGGGGCCTCGTACAAAGAGAACAATACCATAGACCTAATTGGAACTCTATCTCTGGCACACCTACCCCCTGCTTCTGACCCTGTCAGCAACGTGTGATGTATGAGAGTTAGCGTTGTGGTAAACAATACACCGACAAAATGTCACCCTGGGGGAATAACTGCACCAAGAGATAATGAAGAGAGAGAGAGAGTGATAAAGAGAGAAATTAAGGAGAGAGTAAGAGACAAGGAGAGAGACAGAGAAAAAAAGAAAGAGACTGAGGAGAGATACAGAGGATGGTTGGTCCCACCTGAGCTGCAGGAGTGGGCCCAGGCCTCAGGAAGCAGGTGGAGGAAAACGTCTCCAAGGAGACCACCGATGGCAAAGCTCAGGAGCTGTTTTAGCTTCCGACAGCCAGCTGGAGACACAAAACAGAGGCAATAGAACTCAGGAGGCAGTAGAACTCAGGAGGCAGTAGAACTCAGGAGGCAGTAGAACACAGGAGGCAGTAGAACACAGTAGAAACAGACAGCTTTAGACGCATAACATTTTATTAAATTCAAAATTGTATTTTCTCATCTCTTTTTTAATACTTATTTATTGTTGTTGGACAGTGACTGATCTACTCTGTAACCTTGTTCTTTGTAATGTACCTTCCTGCTAAAACCCGATTTGGCTGCAATGACCCGTCTCCTCTTTCAGTCTGCAATATTGAAATATGGGAATGAGGACACACCCTGATCCATACACATTACCTTTTCAAAGCCCTTATTATTACAGAATGCTGCCACTGAAACTCTACCAGTAGAAGGTCTACACACCACTAATGGCTGCTAACCCCCAGCTCTGGTCACGCCTGCTCTGGAAAACACACACTGGTACGCTGTTCACCAGGATGGGGTGTGTCAGCCGCTATGGAGTTTCCAACAAGAATCTTTAGGTTCTAAAATAGAAGCCTTAAAGCTATATAAAAAAAATATTTGAAAGTGTAGATTAAAACAGAAGTGTTCCACGTTAACTGTTTATGTGCTATGGCCCATGGAGAGATTAAACTACATTAGGTAAGCTGGATGTTGACTACACAGCACAAGCATACAATTTGAAACTAAGTGAATATAAAAGTTGCACTGTAGACTGTGTTTTTGCAGACATGTCAATAAAGAAAACAGTTGGTGTGTAGCAGAGAGGATAGAGAGACTGACTTGTAACCTTATTACTCCCCTCCGGCAGAAGGCTGCAGTCCATCAGGACCAAAACCTCACGCCATAAGAACAGTTTCTTTCCATCTGCTACTGGCCTCTTCAACAAGGCCAAGGACTCCCATTGAAATTCATTCATTATTTAACCCAGTATCTGATTGCACTATGTTGACCACTCATGCTGCTCATTCTTATTCTTATTTTTTATATATATTTTATTTATATTTAAATTGTTTTATTCTTAGATTGCTTAGTTCTTAGGAATAGTTAAACTTCTGTACCGATACTTAATTTAAGATTCGTATATGTTTAGTGTTTACACCTCCCTGCCACAGTAAATTCCGTGTTTGTATAACATACATGGCGAATAAACCAAATTCTGATTCTGAAAACAGTGGTGACATCTCAGCACACACAGGCCTATATCATGCCCTTGTAAATGCCTGTCCTATTAACAGTGAGATTTATTTTGGCTTGCTTAATGCAAAAATAAAGCAGAAATCAGATATGGCACCTTAACAAATGTCAAATGAGCTCAAAAGCAAGTCAGTTAGGCCATAGCATAATTTGCATATAATGCTCAGTGTTGCTTGTGTCCCCAAGCTATAAGGCTACTGTTTGAATGTCAAACTTTGAACCTTTCCTCACCTTCTGTCTTGAGGGCAGCTCCGGCCTCAAGGGGGATGACGAGCAGGGGGAAGATCCCACTGAGGCCCACGGCCACAGACCCCACCAGGGAGCAGAACCACACGTCGGCCCTCTCGCTGGAGAACAGCTCTGCTAGGGCATGGAAGCCGAGCAGGTCTTCTGCCAGCCAGGGCCCAGATCCGGCCGCAGTGGCGGTGGCCTGAGCCATGGTGGTCTGGGACATCTTCTGGCTGCTGGATGTTCTTCTGGAGGCCACTACCACCAGCAGGGTGGCCCCTGTGAGCAGTGCAGCTAACGCCCAACCGGGCCCTCTACCTTCTGCATTCATCCGTCCCACGGCCCAAAGACCACTTGCAAACTGCGAGGAAGATGCTGTAGAGATGAAAACTTGGTTATAATAATAATTACAGCCCCGAATTGAAGAGTCTATACTTTTGGCCAAAGCTCAAAGCTCTACATTAATACTTTTATGAGTTGATATCTCTTTCGTGAGTTTGAGTTTTACAATTTATTGAATACGTTTTTATTAAGATGAGCGTAGATGGGATACTCATGGACGAGGTGATTTTGTATCAGATCCATGCTGGCCAAATAGTTGGATAGCTAGCGAGGCAACAGCTATGCACATGCAAAAACGGATACCTAATCATTACCTAGCTGTACAGTAGCATAACTAGATTATGAATTTCCAGATTCACAGACCACTGCAAAGACAGGGAGCTAAAGTTAGCCTAGCTAACCTATGCTAGTCTGGGCGATACGCCTGGAAAGATGTGGTCGTGGCGAATCAGACAGTTCACCCAGCCAGGACTGCTGACCTGTAAACAAAAGTTAGCGATCTGCTAAATAACGCTAAAGAACAGTTAGACGCATGCAGGATCAACAATCTTTTCATAAACGAACAAAAAAATTAAGTAACCCGACAAAAAACGAAGACAATAGTGTACTTTGATTGTAACTACCTTGCTGCAAACTTGTCTGATTTCGCACCAGTCTGTCCCTGCCATCCAGCTTGTGAGGCAGGCTCGAGCTGTAGATACACGCAGCTGATGCGGCAGCTGCAGGGATCTGCTTTGAGTACGTTCACTTTTTTTACAAGCTACGGTGGCTTAACGGTTCGAGCTGCCACGGATTTTACCGAGCAGCCACGTCTCACAATCCGGAAGTGTATCTGTTTTTTTATGCGTTTGTTTATGACATCATGTCCCAAGGAAGGAATCCTGAATGGAAACGATTTATTATAGCCGACCATAACGTTTAGCCCAAAACGTAGTATACCAATACAATCGAACTTTCTGTTCAACAAAACAGTAGATGATCACAATTTCACACCAAAAAACATTGATCTTGTGTTGAGTATTTATAAATATTTTGGAGATGATAATAGAAGGCCTAAGACCCCCCAGCAATCAAAGCATAATTTGTTAAAATAAAATAGTTTGCTGATTCCCATCGGTTCAAGGGAATATAGGACTAAGGAACCAAGACTGGTTAGCTGAGACCAGAGCCAGAGACCAGTCTGCTCCATGCTCAGCTACGGTGCCTCTATTTGGCCCTGCCTCTGAAGTTACTGAAGTTGAGTGAGTATTGACCACCAGGTGGAGTATGTGATAGTGGAATGTGACCCTGTAAACGATGAGTAGACTACGGTCCTATAACCAGTGTTTCTCAACTGGTAGGACGCGAACCAAAAGTGGGTCGCAAACTGGTGTGGAGAGGTTCGCGGAAGTTTATTTTACAAAAACATTTTTGAAATTACCGAACTATGGTGCTCTTTTATTTTGAACGGTGCTCAAGGTTCACCGTGAGACACCGAGTAGGTACCGAGGACGTCGTGTATGCCACCTACCAGCCAAACAGACCTCCCCCCACCAAGTCGTGACTTAGTGACCAGTTGAGAAACACTGCTCTGTGGGTTGCCAGCTATTGTTTTACAAAGTCCTCTATGTGGACACACTTATCACTGCATGTTTAACAGAGATGCTACTAAAAAGCTTGGTCCTGGGTGATGACCTGTCTATAAGTCTGTATTGTAATGTGTTTAAGGGAGTGGATCATTACCGTTACAGTTGCTTAACCTCATAGCTACTGTTAGTCCAACTGTAAAATCTATTGGTTGAAGTTCTCCCAAGAGTGCAGCAATCACGCAAGACTTTCTCTTGGTCAGTCATTCCTTGGCTCTCAACCACCTCAGCTGTCACCCACCTCTGACAACTCAATTAATAAAAACAAGATCCATTACCTGATAACTATATCCTCTATTAATCTAGACTAACCTATGCCTGGACAAAGAATGGGAAGAGCATTTACTGTAAATCCTCTACTTTGCATAGTCCTTAACTCATTATTGAAGTGGAGCAATAGACGTGAGGGACATATAAACTTGTGGAGAGGCTAAGATAGCAGCAAACATAGACACACGTCTACACAGTGACATGAGTCATCCTTGTGTTGACTTGAGCAACACATATAGAAAGAGGAACTTGTGTTGGTGGGACAAAAGCTTTTCAAAGAAGAAAACGTGTGTGTGTGTGTGTGTGTGTGCATGTGTTTTGGTGTGAGTGTGCAGGCCGAGACTGTCCTGCTGAAATACACCTCTGTTGTAAAATACCACAACAAATTATTTTGGTGACGCTAAATAACTGACTTCCCTCACAACTTGATATCTGTGGTTGTTTTTGTGCGATGTGATAAAATACATACTGTGTACACAGTATGTATGCATGAATATTTGTGTTTGTATGTGTGAGGGGAGTGGGTATTTAAGTAATTTGCCATGTGAGTCAACCTTGTCTAATAATATCCACCATAGGCCAGGCTTGATGGCTGTGCTACTGGAGTCCAGTAATGTTGAGAGGAAAATGAGGAATGAGGAATAAGAAGTGAGAGACTGGATGTCCCCTCTCACACGCCAGCTAGGGGCCAATCCATTTAATTGCGAAAGAGACGGATGACCACTGAAACCTCTTCCGAGAGCCAGAGAGGAAACTAAAGTTGATTCTTTTCACTCAGGCTGTGATCTAAAACATCAAGTTTAGCAACAATCACATGCTTTAATATAAATTAATTTATTTGGGAATTGAATCTGTGACACAAGTTCTCTGGTTAATGAAGGGATTGTGCCTTACAATCCACCAAAACCTCTTTTGCCTGTATTCTAGTTTGGATTGTCATTGAAAGGTCATATTTCCAGGGTGATGCAGGCTGTGATTGTGCTAATACTGCTGACTTCAAATGGATATCATATCAATTTTTTAACTTCTTTGTGAAACACTTTTAATTTAATGTATTACCTATCTCAGGTAACTTACTGGAACAATCACATTGTTCTAGATCATTTACGTCCATGTCTGACCCAGGTCAAATTAAACTACAACCCGTTTGGCTTTGCTATTAGATGCAGAGTCACCTTCTTGTTTTAATAGGGAAGAAAGAGAAGGAGAAGGAGAAAAAAACTTTGAGTACAAGCTTAAATTTGTAAAATTAAGGAAGTTTTTAGTTCCCCTGTTAATTCAGAGTTACAGAAAGCCCTGATTTTAGTTGTTGGCAACTTGCTTCCACTACACAGAGCCAACGAGGTTGTCTGGATTCAGAAGAGAGCAGGCTCCTTAACTGCAAGATGCCTGTACTGTAGTGATGGAAGCCTACTGATGGACACCACGGTAAGCACCAGGACAATGTTGTAGCGTCGGTTGTGAGAGGGGCTGGAGGCATTTCCTGTTCTAACTGATCATTGTTGGGTGTGAAATTAGTTGTTATGTAACACTTTAAAATGCATACTTATATATTTTGAACATTCTTCATATGTAAGCATGTTAGTTGTTAGGTTGTATCTGTACCCTAAGTAATTAGTTATAGTTTCACATTTTAATCTATAAATATGTTTCTAATTCCATTGTATCTGACTAAACTGTAAATTGAACTGAACTCTAAACTGACGAAAACAGAATACATATTTATGTGTAATACAGTTTTTTTTTTTTTACAAACAATATATCATATTACTTCTTGTATTTTATTATTATTTAATCATTATCGACCATGGGCTAAGGACATGCTAATTCATTCTGACTTTCCACAGATGAAAGATCGTAATAAAAGGTAATTAATTGTATCGATGAGCCCTACAGTATCCTACTGGATGGATGGCACCACTACATATTTAAGTGTAAATGTCATCATGTTGTCACCAGTTGCCTGATTAGGAGAAGTCTGTGTGTATAATCAGATCAACTAAGCATGTCTTTTAGGCTGTGAAATGTTTTTGGCTTTGTATGTCTTTTAGGCTGTGAAATGTTTCAAAACTTTAAACCTTGTAGGGATGCAATTTCTCAAGTTTGCTTTGTCAGAGCAGGCATATGTGGACAGAGGACTGTAGTAATTCTGGTCAAACAGATAGCTGTGCTGCTGTGGAAGAGTGCAACATTTCCTGTTGCAACGCCCTGTATCCTGTTTTCCACCAGTGCCCATGCATGTCCTTTGCTCGTGAGAGGTTTTGTGCTTCCTCGTGACACAGCCTTGCTGTGAGAGGTATACCACCCTGCTGTGAGAGGTATACCACCCTGCTGTGAGAGGTATACCACCCTGCTGTGAGAGGTATACCACCCTGCTGTGAGAGGTATACCACCCTGCTGTGAGAGGTATACCACCCTGCTGTGAGAGGTATACCACCCTGCTGTGAGAGGTATACAACCCTGCTGTGAGAGGTATATAACCCTGCTGTGAGAGGTATATAACCCTGCTGTGAGAGGTATATAACCCTGCTGTGAGAGGTATACCACCCTGCTGTGAGAGGTATACCACCCTGCTGTGAGAGGTATACCACCCTGCTGTGAGAGGTATACCACCCTGCTGTGAGAGGTATATAACCCTGCTGTGAGAGGTATATAACCCTGCTGTGAGAGGTATATAACCCTGCTGTGAGAGGTATATAACCCTGCTGTGAGAGGTATACCACCCTGCTGTGAGAGGTATACCACCCTGCTGTGAGAGGTATATAACCCTGCTGTGAGAGGTATACCACCCTGCTGTGAGAGGTATATAACCCTGCTGTGAGAGGTATACCACCCTGCTGTGAGAGGTATATAACCCTGCTGTGAGAGGTATACCACCCTGCTGTGAGAGGTATACCACCCTGCTGTGAGAGGTATATAACCCTGCTGTGAGAGGTATATAACCCAGCTGTGAGAGGTATATAACCCTGCTGTGAGAGGTCTATGACCACTGCTGAAGAGGTATATAACCCTGCTGTGAGAGGTCTATGACCACTGCTGTGAGAGTTCTATAAGCCCTGCTGGAGAGGTCAATAAGCCCTGCTGTGAGAGGTCTATGAGCCCTGCTGTGAGAGGTCAATAAGCCCTGCTGGAGAGGTCAATAAGCCCTGCTGTGAGAGGTCTATGAGCCCTGCTGTGAGAGGTCTATGAGCCCTGCTGTGAGAGGTCAATAAGCCCTGCTGGAGAGGTCAATAAGCCCTGCTGGAGAGGTCAATAAGCCCTGCTGTGAGAGGTCTATGAGCCCTGCTGGAGAGGTCAATAAGCCCTGCTGTGAGAGGTCTATGAGCCCTGCTGTGAGAGGTCTATGAGCCCTGCTGTGAGAGGTCTATGAGCCCTGCTGTGAGAGGTCAATAAGCCCTGCTGTGAGAGGTCTATGAGCCCTGCTGTGAGAGGTCTATGAGCCCTGCTGGAGAGGTCAATAAGCCCTGCTGTGAGAGGTCTATGAGCCCTGCTGTGAGAGGTCTATAAGCCCTGCTGTGAGAGGTCAATAAGCCCTGCTGGAGAGGTCAATAAGCCCTGCTGTGAGAGGTCTATGAGCCCTGCTGGAGAGGTCAATAAGCCCTGCTGTGAGAGGTCTATAAGCTCTTGTGAATATGTCTGCAATGAGGCACACAGACCTGTGAAGGGCTCAGTCACACCTTCCATGCAGTGCGCAACAACACCATCACACAGGCTGCTGTATAGTTAATATGAAATGCATCATGACCACTGTGGTCCGGGACACATCAGCATAAAAAGCAACTCAGTGACCTACATATTTTAAAAGCATTTTGCCATACCAAAATAAGTGTAGAAAAAAATGTAGGTGAGCGGTATTAGTCTAAGCAACCTTCATGCAGATTTGGGTCCATAGATCCAGAACCATTGAACACTCTTATACAAGCCGGTACATTTACATTTAAGATGCATAGGAAGAAACATAAGAGCATGTAGTTAAACAAGTTACAATTAAACAACATGAATCTCAATTGTGCAAGAGTGTACCTGTAGAAAAGCAAGCAACAATAATATAATATAATTCAAAGTAGCCTTTAGAAGCGTTATATTGAGCACTGTGTTTCTTTTTTGTGAAACTTACAGAAGGGACATTGGTCAAGACCAGACACATGAATCTGTGTCAAGCATATGAAATATCATATTCAACACATGACAGGATCTGGTGGGATGTTTGGTCTGGTATAATGGTTTTAAATGGTCACTTGGATCCAAGCTCAACATCACATGACAACTTGAGGCCTGTAGTTGAAATCGTTCACAGGCACCCTATAAGGAACTGAATCTAAAAGAGAATTTCCCAGTTCCTCTTTAACAAAGCATGTCATTGTACGTGTGTGTGTTTCTCTGTGTGAGTGTGTGTAGTGTGAGTGTGTGTAGGAGTGTGTATGATTGCTTGCTCGTCTTTTGTTAAGGTCGATGATTAAAGACTGTAATATAGGAATATCAAATTTCCTTTTGGACTCTTTCATGAATAATTGTAATTTTGTGTTAAATTGATGAGCAGCATAAAAATAAAATAATTGCTAACGGAAAATATGACTCGACTCATGTTGAACTGAAAAAAACAGTATCATTGAAATCGACCTTATCCATGTTTATATAGTATGTCAACGTACCGCAGGTTTTTTTTTCCATTGTGTAAATTAGCCCATTTTCTGTATTGAACCATTCATATAAACCCAGAAGTGAAAGTATTTGTTCATGTCGTTGTCAGAGGGGAGCAGCACACTTTGGGGCTTAATCTTCATGTTCTAGGAACCAAGATCCAAACATGTGACCTGCTTTACAGAGGTGGGTTGTGGTACGTATGATAAGATAGCTCTGTAGCTCTGCACGCATAAGACATGTCAGCTAATGGTCTAATGGTACATTTGATTCATTATGTGATTCAATACCAGTAATGTACAAATCCACAGATACTGAAGAACAAAAGCAACCAAAAGAAGTGTGCACGATGGGTACAAATAAAATAGTCATGTTAATGTGCTGGGACTGATGTGACATGCACAGTGTAATAATACACTCGGAAAATATTAAAATAGATGAGTTTTGCTCAGACATCTGTGAGAGACTATGTTGGGCTGAGGCTGGGGCTGGGGCTGGGGCTGGGCCTGGGGCTGGGGCTGAGGCTGGAACTGAGGCTGAGGCTGGGGCTGAGGCCGGGGCTAGGGCTGTGTGGTTTCAGAAGACAGAAGCACCCAGACCAAGCAGAGGACTCAGCATGTATAACCTCAGCATACTATGCGAGAAACTGAAAGGATGTTCCAAAAAATCTGTTAAACTGTACTAATAAAAACTTTAAATCCAATTTAGAATACCAGTAGCATGCAGATATAAAACCACGACCAATAAGAAATTACACTTTAAAATGGTTGTGGTTTTGTACTCTTTGCTTTTAAAACTCCCAAAAAATGATCAAATTACTTTTCGTTTTTGACAGTTGAAATGTGTTAAAGCAAGAATTAAGCAACGGAGCTGGGGGTCTTCACTGAGTAAAAGGGCAGGTTTTACCCACACTAGCCTATAAGTGGAGTCAGATGGCTGAGCGGTGAGGGAGTCGGGCTAGTAATCTGAAGGTTGCCAGTTCGATTCCCAGCCATGCCAAATAATGTTGTGTCCTTGGGTAAGGCACTTCACCCTACTTGCTTTGGGGGGAATGTCCCTGTACTTACTGTAAGTCGCTCTGGATAAGAGCGTCTGCTAAATGACTAAATGAAAATGTATGTCATTTTCTAAGGCTATATTGAGGTTGGCCTTCCTTTTAGGACAACAATTTCCACAGGGGTTTGGGGGTTATTCCTTAGTAAATATATGTATTTCTAAAATGTCTTTAACTTTAACTATATTTCTTTGAGTTAATAATCGGAAATGTTGCCGGAAATAAATCTCATGATCTTGCGATACTTACAATGAATCAGCGAGGACAGTTGGGTTGCTAGGGTTCAGTTTAACGTTGTGACATCTTTGTACAAATCTGGAAAAGCGACATAGTTCAGTTAACCTCAACATGGTTTTAGTCTCGCTGTAAATGGTATTTACAGTACATAGTCTTTATCTGACTGGTGCACGCTCTTCCTCTGCTAAAAACACACCTTCCTCAGAGATCAGACCAGGCTATCACTACTTCCCAATAGTTTCTGTTGTCCGAAGGAAGCCATTGAAACACACTGATCTCATATAATTTACTTCCCAACAACCTTTGAAGATGTAAATTAAAATTACAACCATTTTTTTTTATTGTGTGATTGACATACTCCCTTTAACATCATGATATGTCTTTGTATTTGTCTGTCTGGTGTCATAGCAGGCAACAAACATTAAGAAGAACGATTATGAGTAACACCAACCCTCCTGTCAAACCTTCTTCTTCTATACTCTCCTACCTCAGAACCCAGGATTAGGGTCTGTCTCTACACCAGGCCTAGGGGTTCTCCTCTTCCTGACTGTGGCAATCTCCATTATCTGTGGGGTTACACAAGACAAGTAAAGAGATCTAACCCCCAACCTAATCTAATCTCCCTGGCCTTCATTTCACAACAAAAGCACACACACAAACATACATTCACACACACATGGTCAGATGCACATGTATAAGCTTATATCTACAAGCAATGTGTAAAGGGAAATTAATTGAAATTTTAACAGTTTTGTTTGTTTTGCTGTTGAAATTGATAAAGAAATAAGCAAAATGTTGAGACAAAGCACAAAGTTGGTTACAATGGGATTCCAAACCGTAAAGTGAAAACTGACAAAGACGAAGGAACAAACCTGATTGGCTGTCATGGACGTTGTCACAAATTGAAAGTAGATAAATGTCAGAGACTGACATTTTCACATGACAAATCACCAATGCCCAGGAACACGGACAAAACCAACTCTGATCCACCCCCACATAACGATTTACAGAAGTCAAAATAAGTTCCTTTTTTCTGTTTTACAGACATACAGTGGGGCTTACTTGATACATTCAGTTAAGTTTAATTGTATTTTAGGGCCTGAAGAAAGGGGGCTCTCAAGGGAAGCAAAAAGGGGGCAGACGGAGACATCTTGGTGAGAAGAAATTTAGTAACATTGTAAAATGGCTAGGGACAATTTTTAAAAGTTTGGGGAACAGAACTACTGCTAGCAAAGTGCCAGTGAGTCTGTTGGTTTGGACAAGAAGTCTCCATGTTGCATTACAGAATGGAGGGATACCTCATCAGTACTGTAAGTACATCTCCACCTTGTTGGTATCCCGCTACAGATGTATTTATCTTAAATTAATATACTTCAATTTGTCCATATAGTCGTGTGCCTTAAATTTATTTTGTTTGAATTTTGAATTTAAAGTTAAACGCTATCAGTAGATTAATGGAAACTGTATTTAAAAGGTCTTCAGAAACTATTTAAATAGCATCAAATGATCACATTTCTGTTATTCTTTTATCTTGGGTCAGCAAATGACAGACAATTAGTTTTTTGTCTAATTGTTTTCACCATTAAATGTGTTTTTGAAACATTTCCTGCCATAATCGGAAATATATTAGGAGACAAGAGAGCAACAATAATCTATTAAAAGTATAGATAAAATGATCATATCATTATAAAAAAAATGGGGACTATGGTGTCTTACAAATTCATTTAATTTTGATCACACAGAGGGAAGGAATGTTGTTCACAAGGGCTTTATCGCTTGTTTGTCTGAAAAGATTGTTCTGTATTTGAATCAACTTGTGATGTTTTTATAATGGACACAGAGTCGTACATGCATTTGTATTTTAGTTTAATTTCTTTTGTGCTCTTCTTAAAGCCATCGGAGGAGATGTACGATCCAGAGATCTACAGGCAGCAGCTCTCAGAGTACACATACAACCCTTACATCAATGGAGAAAACCAAACAGGTGAATTCACAGTCTCTTTAAAACACAACATATATAGGGAACAAGCAGTGTGTTATTTGGCAGATAGAAAGAATTCAAAACTAAATAAATTCAGTTGTTTGTGAGGTTGAGTTTTGTTATAATGGTACAGAACATGACATTCAGTTGCAATTGATTGCAAGAGTCTCCAAATTAACCAAACCTGAGGGGAAAAGTTGTTCTATGTCTGTCGTCTGAGCGGTGGACAGAAAAGGCATCTGTTTCCTGTGCTTCATTGGGCAGACATGGTTAGAGATCCAGCTGCACTATCTCTTTATATATCTGTATGCACCCTCAGCTTTTTATATATCTGTAGATCAGGGCATTACAACAGACATTTACCAAAAGCTGGTCAGGGCCAACCAGCTGGACCCCCCCCCCCCCCCCCACCCTTTGTATGGTAGGAGACCTCAAAGATCCTGCCAGTAACATATACACATATATGTTAAAACAGCATGGAAAATAAAAAATGTCCTTTGTTAAAACAAAGCTTAATCTTGATCTGAGAAATCAATCCCTCCACTGAAATGTCTGGTATTTTGGTAAAAAGGATTGGCTAATGTACACAATGACTTATGCATATGGTTTATACAAATTATCTATTTATTTACAAATTATCTATTTACATTTCAGTAAATGGTATGTAGTTAAGCAAATAGAAACCAAACGAAAATGTGAATCTCCGTTCTTCAGACAAAACAACAATAACTATGTAAACAAAGTGTACAAACAGGAAGCTTTGGCCTTGAGAATTTTGCAAGACAAGCTGTTTAAACGGCAGACGTAAAATAAAAAACCCTAACCGCAACAAAAAACATATATTTACATGACAGTAGCACAATATGGCTGGTTGGTGTTTGAAAGACTTTAACCATCTCCCCTATCCTTACATTTCATATAAGCTTTTAGTACAATTACCATCCAAGATGCACCCCCTCACTGGGTTTTCAGATCACTATAAATACAACTAATTACTTAAAATGGTAGTGCTCTCAGACACATTGTACATTCTCAGATACCTGTTTTGTTGAAATCCCATTGAGCGCCCCTCTGCTCTCCCCTGGTTTCAGATCAATGGGATTACACTTCCCACGTCCACCCTGTTGACTATGAGAACCTCCAGGACAGCCACTTCACAGAGCTCCAGAATGCCCAGGCCTTGCACCCCCCTGCCATGCATCGCTATGATGTGGAGACCCTTCTGGACCCTGGCTTGGGGCCGCACCATCATGTCTTACCACCACCTGTAAGCACTACCTCCCTCCTAATGCTTGTCCATTTAGCTATGCTTACCCATCCATGTATCTGTTATTGGTTATCAATGATTAGACCATTTTTATGAATCTGCTGTGGTAAATGATGGAATGCTTACGATTACGAGAAACAACAATGTGGCGTTCTAACAGTGGTAGACATAAACATATAAGAACATGAATCCACTCTAATCAGAGCTTCTTTGAGTAATATATATATAAGGGCTACATTTATGAAAGGCGCTGGGTCTGAGATGTGCCGTTGATACAGAAAGAGCCTGGAAAACTGTGTAGTACAGTTTTTTGCTTTTGCATAAGATGTGAGCTCTTTTTCAAGCAAGATGTTTTGCTTGAAGGATGTTGGGTGCACCCACGCGCGCACACACAAACACACACACACACACACACACAAACACACACACACACACACACACACACATGGTTGAACATTGCAGCCTTCCGGAGTGAGGGCTGGTATTGCTACCATCTCACAACCAAATGACAGATAAAGATCAAATTATCTCTTATTAATATATGAAACATGCATCAATACTAATACATCTGTTAACAACTTCACTCAACCCCTCTTATTCTGCACCTCCTGCTAACTTGATATTATAAAAATGAACACCTCTTAGTGGGACCTGGGTATAACACACTGGCATCCTTAAGAATAACCCATGCTCTCAAAAAAGGCTACGTACTTCATTCTGTTAAGGCGTGCTAGCTGTCCTAGAATAACAATGTTCAGATATGGGGTGTTTAGTCATGTGTTTTCAAAAAGGTTTACATATGTTAACTGAAGAAGTTCATGAATGATAACTTAAATAGAACATGAATGTGTCTTAAGTTATTGTAAAGTACTGTGTTGATGTTTGGCAGAGTAGAATGGCCAAAATATAGGGAAACTCTTCAGTTACCGAACCTGATGTATATTTTATTTGTTGACAAGACATGCTTGATATTGTCTGTTGTGTCCAAGGTCCAGTACTTCCCTCGGCCGTGCTATCCCCACCTGTCCCCAGTGCAGCGGAGCTCGGACGAGGAGGAGCAGGGGGTCCGCAGCCCGCCCCTGGAGGTGTCTGATGAGGAGTGTCTGAGAGACCACCACTCCTCCACCTCCGTCGGGGAGCTGGGTAAGGAGAGGAGTTGGCATGAATGTACGCATACATACCTTTCATTTGTTGTTGTTTTCCATTCACACTGTAATGCAGTTTTAACGTTTTTCATGGTCTGGTTTCCCAGTGAGGGATTATTCTTTAAGAAACTAGCCTTCAATGTCAGTAGGCTTTCTTCCTCAACACATTGACTCACATCCCCTGTCCCTTGTGTCCAGGTAACAAGAAGAAGATCCGTCTTTACCAGTTCCTACTCGACCTGCTGAGGAACGGAGACATGAAGGACAGTATCTGGTGGGTGGACCGAGACAAGGGCAGCTTCCAGTTCTCCTCCAAACACAAGGAGGCTCTGGCCAATCGCTGGGGCATCCAGAAGGGCAATCGCAAGAAGATGACGTACCAGAAGATGGCGCGGGCTTTGCGCAACTATGGCAAGACAGGGGAGGTTAAAAAGATCAAGAAGAAGCTGACCTACCAGTTCAGTGGTGAAGTACTGGGGAAAACTCACTCGGAGAGAAAAACATACATGTAGAAATGACGTGAAGAGCTAGATGGTAATAGATCGAATGAGGGGGAAAGGTTGCAATTAGATAGAGGTGCTCATGTAATATATTTACATATATAAAACTGCAGTTATTGAACTGCTGATTTCTGTCAATTGCATTGTCAAAAACTACTGTAAGTCTCATACCTGTATCGGTCAATCCTACAGTAATAGTATGTTTTTATAACTGTTAAAGCCTGCATTAGGAAAGTTGTCAAGACTGGCTGAACTATTTAACTGTAAAAAAAAATCTTTGTTTTATAAATGTGCTGTCAAATTTGAAGAATTCAAAAGGAAAAGAATGTTCCAGAAGAGCAGTATAAGCTGTTGGCCACTAGGGGCCATCAGTGACCTCCCTGCTTGGTTGTAAGACCTCTCTTGCATAAAGTGTCTGGTGCTCAGTAGAGTTTGTTCAGGCAAGGGCATAAGGAAATATAAAAGGAAGACATGACTGCAATCAATCAGTCGTCTGAAACCTGAACATTAACAGCATGTAAACCCCCAGAGCAGTTTCAGTGGCTTCACAGCTCAGACGTGGTCTTTTACTTGACCCTTGCATTCAAGATTGTTGTGATCTCAAGGGGCTGAACCTGAATTTTTTTTGGATGAACTCCTCCATCTTTTCCTCTCAAGCCTGGTGACCTCTGTGACCCCGACAGACGGGAGAGGTGAAGAGGTCTGTCACCCTGCTCCTATCCACTGCCCCCGTGTCCAATGCACTCCATATTCACCAGAGGAGGGAGGGGAAGAGAGATAGAGAGAGAGTGAGAGTGAAAGAGAGAGAAGGTTTTCCATTTCCCATCATTGGAAAACACAATCCATTCGGACAATGCTCTCCTTCATAGTGTCATAGTCTTTCACAGTGCCACTTCACTCTCAAGCATACTCTGTAAAATGTTGTTTGTTGTTATGTTGTTATAATAATTATCAATGTAAAATAGATGTAATAAAGGTGTTAGCTTGACTCTGTTACACCCAATAATTGCTTGAATCCTTTCAGCTTTTAGGCACATCATCACAGTCCTCTCAGGCATGGCACACAGGCTTTAGCAAACCCTCCAGGAATCACTGGCTTGTACTGAGAAACCCAGCAGCAGACCCAGGCGATATATAGATATTGGACCAGTCATGAGGAGGTTACTGGTATCACTGGCAACCCACGAGGCCACCTGCCTGACCCCTGGCATTGTGGACACATTGACTGTGGCATTGTGGACACATTGACTGTGGCATTGTGGACACATTGACTGTGGCATTGTGGACACATTGACTGTGGCATTGTGGACACATTGACTGTGGCATTGTGGACACATTGACTGTGGCATTGTGGACACATTGACTGTGGCATTGTGGACACATTGACTGTGGCATTGTGGACACATTGACTGTGGCATTGTGGACACATTGACTGTGGCATTGTGGACACATTGACTGTGGCATTGTGGACACATTGACTGTGGCATTGTGGACACATTGACTGTGGCATTGTGGACACATTGACTGTGGCATTGTGGACACATTGACTGTGGCATTGTGGACACATTGACTGTGGCATTGTGGACACATTGACTGTGGCATTGTGGACACATTGACTGTGGCATTGTGGACACATTGACTGTGGCATTGTGGACACATTGACTGTGGCATTGTGGACACATTGACTGTGGCATTGTGGACACATTGACTGTGGCATTGTGGACACATTGACTGTGGCATTGTGGACACATTGACTGTGGCATTGTGGACACATTGACTGTGGCATTGTGGACACATTGACTGTGGCATTGTGGACACATTGACTGTGGCATTGTGGACACATTGACTGTGGCATTGTGGACACATTGACTGTGGCATTGTGGACACATTGACTGTGGCATTGTGGACACATTGACTGTGGCATTGTGGACACATTGACTGTGGCATTGTGGACACATTGACTGTGGCATTGTGGACACATTGACTGTGGCATTGTGGACACATTGACTGTGGCATTGTGGACACATTGACTGTGGCATTGTGGACACATTGACTGTGGCATTGTGGACACATTGACTGTGGCATTGTGGACACATTGACTGTGGCATTGTGGACACATTGACTGTGGCATTGTGGACACATTGACTGTGGCATTGTGGACACATTGACTGTGGCATTGTGGACACATTGACTGTGGCATTGTGGACACATTGACTGTGGCATTGTGGACACATTGACTGTGGCATTGTGGACACATTGACTGTGGCATTGTGGACACATTGACTGTGGCATTGTGGACACATTGACTGTGGCATTGTGGACACATTGACTGTGGCATTGTGGACACATTGACTGTGGCATTGTGGACACATTGACTGTGGCATTGTGGACACATTGACTGTGGCATTGTGGACACATTGACTGTGGCATTGTGGACACATTGACTGTGGCATTGTGGACACATTGACTGTGGCATTGTGGACACATTGACTGTGGCATTGTGGACACATTGACTGTGGCATTGTGGACACATTGACTGTGGCATTGTGGACACATTGACTGTGGCATTGTGGACACATTGACTGTGGCATTGTGGACACATTGACTGTGGCATTGTGGACACATTGACTGTGGCATTGTGGACACATTGACTGTGGCATTGTGGACACATTGACTGTGGCATTGTGGACACATTGACTGTGGCATTGTGGACACATTGACTGTGGCATTGTGGACACATTGACTGTGGCATTGTGGACACATTGACTGTGGCATTGTGGACACATTGACTGTGGCATTGTGGACACATTGACTGTGGCATTGTGGACACATTGACTGTGGCATTGTGGACACATTGACTGTGGCATTGTGGACACATTGACTGTGGCATTGTGGACACATTGACTGTGGCATTGTGGACACATTGACTGTGGCATTGTGGACACATTGACAGAAAACATGCAATCGTGCGCGCAAGCACTGGCAAACCCACAGACACATACACGTGCGCACAGATACAAGCACACACACTTTACATGCACACACACATGCGCACACCAACAGAAACTTCCAAGCCACGGTATGTGTAAGAGGGGTAAGCCCCTCTTTTAGTGGGCATTGAGGCAGTGTAAATAAGTAGGCGCCGACACCTCCGCTGCCAGAGGTGAGAGTGCAGACGCAGAGGTAGGGGACATGGCTGAGGTATTGGTACCTCTGGACATAGCATCATCAGGAACAGAAAGTCCACTCCACCCGTCCATGCAAAATGCTGAAGCAGACATACTTTCACAATAACATCATCCCAGTGTATCAAATGTAAGGTCAAAGCCATTCATTGATGTGAGCTCTCAGTGTCACGGCAGCTGTAAACACCCCATCATTTTTTTACTGTCAAGCTAGGGAGACGTATCAGACTACAAAAAGTCATTTAAAATACAATGCCAAGCTCACTAAGATGGTGAAATACATGTTGTCAAAGACAACTGCTGGTGTAATCTACTTTTTATTATTCGAAAAAGAGATAGACCGGCGTGTTCGCTGTGTAGTTTAATTGTGTTCTCGTGGCATATGGTGGTATCTAGTAACTCGGACAGAGAATATATGGAGACCTGCCACCATAGTCACACATGAAAGGATTCCTGGAAGTCCTAACTCTATCTTGCCTCCTGCCTCCAGTCACCCACCTCCTCGCTTTGTCTCTTTCTTCCTCCCTTCTGCCCCCTACCTCCTCCCTACTGCCCCCTGCCTCCTACCCCCAGTCTCCTGTCTCCTGCGTCCAGGCTCCAGCCTTCTCTTGAAGTGGCCTGGATCCTGTTCCTTGTACAGGGCTGGGCAGCGGCACAGATCTGTAGAGAACAAGTGTGTGTTTAAGAGAGAGAGAGAGATAGAGAGAGATAGAGAGGCCTAGCTGAGCTTGGCTTCTAAATTTAACCCCTGCCTCCAGTCCCTCCCTCCCTCCCTCACTCTCTCCTCCCTGCTGGCTTGTCAGGCAGCGGAGGCGTTGGAAGAAGGGATGGTTGAAATATGGTTTGCCAGAGGTCAGAAGGTTCTGGAGGGGATGTGGATGAGGAGGGGCGGAGGGAGTTTGGGGGTGTGTGTGTAGGGGAGTTGAGGGTCATTTATCTCATTTTCAAGCAGACATGGGATTGGGTGGAGACAATATGACGTGTGGGTGGGGAGCGGGGGTGGGGGTGGTTGCCGTGGACCCCCAGTATTAAAGCCTAGAGGGGAGACTATTGACTTTAGAACTAGTGAGCTATCTGGAGAGGAGACACACTCATCCAGGATGCCCGAGCCAGTCAAAAAAGCAGGTAGGAATGATTTTAATTCAGGGTTGTTTGTACATTGGTGACCTCATTGTATGTTGTGGTCATTGTCTTCCCATCAAAGAGAAGGGCAGCTGGCATGTGTATTGTGTCATTACTGATACATTAGATTTTTGACTCCTCTATAGTATTGGGAATGGCAGCCAGTGTTTATGTGGTTCTGCTTTGGCTGTGCGTGGGCTGTTTGCTGTAGCACACCATGTACTGATTAGAAATATTATTGTCAGAGAGAGGACAATATTATTGTCAGAGAGAGGAACTTAGAAACATAACTACCTTTGAGACAAACTTACTACCCCCTACCATCCACCATCCTGTGCCACTCCCCAACCATATTTAAGTTTGACTGGTCATGGGCACAGTGCCAAGGAGATTTGTCTCCTAACAACCAAGACAAAACAGCAATACAACCACACTGTACAATTTAATGTACATGACCTGTATGTGGTTCTCTCTATTTTTTTGAATGTTTTACAACATGAATTGACAAAGCTATTTTCCCTCATAGATTTATCATGTTTTCAGATGTACATTATCAGCAATCATTTGTTGACAAAACAGTGAGGATGGACACAGCTATACTAGCTGTTGGTTGAAATCTACTGTATATGCCAGTTTTTTGGTAAATGCAAAGTATAAATGATCTTGTGATTCCTCCACAAAGAAGCCTTAGGTTCCAAGAGGCTCCATGCAAGGCTAAATCCAGGGTGAAACATTTTGAGCTCTCCTGAACTCCCCGAGTAAACATCCCTCAGGGTGTGCTCCTGGTCTGAACATGCATGCCAGGATGCCAGCAGGACAAATTACTTTCCACACTCATTTATTTTTTTCTCGCTCAGTAGCAAAGCGGCCTTGTCATAAGCAACTCAGTGGATCAAATTACACAATGCAGCACATCATGCTAGCGAAAAATATGATTAATTTTATCATCAACAAGGCCCTGAATTTATCTCTTACAGATACATTGTATTATTATTATTCAATTGGAATCATGTTCTGGAATATAAAATTATCTTAGTAGTTCTTTGATAGTTGTTGAATGTTTTGTTGTAAATGATACAACTATAAATCAATAAAATAATAGTAGCCCTGCTGAATACATCTACTGGAGGTACCAATAAATGTTGACGTAGAGTTACAAATGACAAAAAGTCAAATGCTCGATCAGAGCATTTTAATTTGGATTAGAAACAGGGAGAAGTGACCTGGTATGTTGTTGGACCTGAGAAGAGAGCAGTCATCACTTGGCTGATAACAGAGACAGCCACTGGCGTACCATTCCTCCGGTGCTAGCAGCGACACCAAAATAGAGCCGAGATAATCCCTTTGCTGTGCTACCTGTGGCCCGGTCACTGTAGAGCTCTGCTCTCTCTGTTGCATTTGTTAGAGGGACCAGTATACATTCTATATTTACACTCATTGGGTCATCTTACATCTACTTGGGAAGGTCATTTGTATTGTGCTGATTGATTGGGTTAAAGAAAAAGTAGGCTGGTAGGTATTGTAAGCATACATTAGGCTGGATTGTACAGTGACTAACCCTATACCACCCATATAGATGTATGTCATAATTTGCCATGTACACAACATTCACTGCAGTGCACAACTGTTTACCTATCTTGAATAAACATTTATGTTCACATGGAGTCAGCAAGCTGTTTGAATGCAACAGGCTTTTGAGATTAATGTCAAGCAAAGTTGCTATAGGTCAGTATATTGATACAGTGTCTTTAGATTGTCTATGATGGCCACTAAAAAGAAAACGTTGACAAGAATTTCCCCCCTAATGGTGAACTTCTGGTGTGCCGTGACGGGAACTGTCAACTGGCTCATGACACTCTGGCTAACATGTGTGTGAAAAATCAGATGAGCATCTATAGTCTGTCAATAGTTGCTTCTCAGAATAAAGTGATGCCATGCCTCCCTCTTTAGTCTCAGCGTTTGCCAAGAAGCCCAAACCTCAAGTGGCCGAGGAGGGCTCCTCTGTAGTGTTTGAGGTTGAGACTGAGAAGGCCGATGCCAAGGTGAGATGGCAGTGCAACGCCAAAGACATCACCTCCGGGGGCAAGTACGTGGTCACGGCAGAGGGCAACAAGCACTCCCTCACCATCCCAGCGGTCACTATGGCAGACAGTGTCGGCTACGCTGTGATCGCAGGAGGGTCAAAGGTCAAATTTGAGCTGAAGGTGAAAGCCAAAGAAGGTGGGAGGATGTCTGATGACCTGAGACTTCACTTCCTTACTAGCACACTGTAGCTGGGAGTGAGAACCTGCTGAACCTGCAGCATTGGAGTCACTGTCTCTAACATTCACCTCACCGAGGAGCACTGGACTCAGGAACATTCCCTGAGTGGACACAGGAACATATGCAATCCCTGACTAAGGCTGAGCTAACTTTACCTTTGATTTGCGATACTTAACTCTGCTCACATCACGTTCACAGCTTTTAGAACATCTGTCAAGATATTCACTTATTATCACTGAGCAACTTGATATAACACTTGTTCATTGAAAACCAAGCACCTCAGAGCACCCAGTATTTTTTTCATGAACAGAGACTGTATCAGGCTTACAGGGCAACACTCTCTTGCCCTTTCAACCTGTCAGTGTGCCCTGGTGTGGCTGTCTGACTGATAAGTTGGAGGCCTGGTTGGGAGGTGAGGGAAGGGGAGGAGGGGGAGGGCTGGACAGAGGTCAGGGAGAGATGTGTTGTCAGAGGGACTGTGCATGAGCAAAGAGCGCTTGTTTAAAGAGACAGAGGCACAAGGCTCCAGAATTCGGGGAAATATCACTTCACAATGTCACTTCATGAAAACCCCAGTGATCTTCTACACGACGCACTAACAGATGGTTTCCTGGTGACTAACCCTCCCTCCACGCTTCCGTGCAGGAACTCAGCCTCGCTGCCTGACAGGCATCTGACAAGCTGATAACACTGCCTGCATGGAAACTTGGTTGCCCATTGAAAGATGATAAAAGAGAACTATTTAGGCGATCAAAGCATGCCAAGTGGGTATGTATGCCAAGAATAACATCACTGAAATTGAGCTTGGAGAAAATTGCCACCTGTACAGGAACTCAGTGGATATATTTGGCAGGTATTTAGCAGGTTGGAGCAGGTTTTGTTAGCTAGTAAAGGGTGAGAGTGAGAGGGGATAAAGAGGTTGAATGAAGGGAATTACTTTAGTTACCTACGTGAATGAAACCCTCCAAAAAGCCAGGTCTCTGATCTGGATCTGCTCCAGGGACATAAATAGTGTCCATCCCTAGGATAAACTTGCACAGTGTCCATAAGGCCTCTAAGTTTGTCCTGGTGTGTCTTCAGAACCTCCCCAGGACTGCGCTGCTGAGCCAGCAGTCCCAGACACAGCCACTGCAACCCCAGCTGATGTCCCAGCTGCTGCCCCGGTCGAGGCCCTGGTCGAGGCCCCGGTCGAGGCCCCGGTCGAGGCTCCTGCCTCAGTGAACGGTGGAGGGGAACCTTCATCAGGGTCATCAGAGGCTCCCACTGCCCCGGGTGAAACCCCGTCAGAGGGGGTGGCAGAGGCCCCAGCACCTGTGGCCAACCAGCAGCCCCAGGATGCCCACCCTGTGGAGGGTAGGTCCACAGTGAGACCCCAGTACCTACAGATATCAGCAGGCTGGGGAGGCTGTTCCTGGCTCTCTCCTTCTCTCTCTCCCCTTCTCCACGTCCTCCAACTTCTATGTGCCATCTCCCTCTGCTCACACATCCTTGATTCGATCCCTCTCCTTCTCTCCCTCTCCTCCTCTCCCTCTCCTTCTCTTTCTCCTCCAGCCTCTCCCTGTCTCTCTGTAGATGGTCAACTGCCAGACACCAGACAGGACCTGACCGGCCTTTTCACAGAGAAGCCCCAGACTGGTGAGGTAACTGTGGGTGAGTGACAGCTGCTGAAGGATCCCCCCTCCTCTTTTTTTAACTGTGATTCACATTTATCTGCAAAGGATTTCTTCTGCTCTTTCTCCTTCTTATCCTCCTCCTTCTTGTTCTTGACATTATTATAAATCCATTGTACACACAACGATTAATATTGCTGTGTATAGTTATGGATCTGTTTCATTCTGCTCAGGTGAGAACATCACTTTTGTGGCCAAGGTGAATGCTACCTCTCTACTGAAGAAGCCCACCATCAAGTGGTTTAAGGGCAAGTGGATGGACCTGGCCAGCAAGTCTGGCAAACACCTTCAGCTGAAAGAGCTGTACGACCGCAACACCAAGGTCAGGCCTCCAGCCCTTCGAGTTCATTAGAGCAGACAGACTCAAGCTGAATAGAGCTGAGTGGAATAAAAGAGAATATAACAGCAAAGAGATTGACAGTCTTCTCTGACTCATGGACATTTTGGTCTTGTGGTTTCAGATGTATACTTTTGAGATGCACATTATAGCAGCCAAGGCTAACTTCGCTGGAGGCTACAGGTGTGAGGTCTCTTCCAGGGATAAGTTTGACAGCTGTAACTTTGAACTTACTGTTCATGGTGAGTGTCTCCACATCGCCTCTACACCTCTCTTCTACACTTCCTCTGCTCAATTCTTCCTTTCCACCATACTTCACAGAGTCCCTACAGTAATTGTTTTTTAACTTAACTATTAAATATTGACATATTTTCAGAGGCCCGGACAGTTGAGGGGTTCGACATCAGGGCTGCTTTCAGACGCACGTAAGCTTGAAGAAAAAACTAGTTCTTTCTCTTTCTTTCTTTCTTTCTTTCATAATCCAATCCCTTTCTCTCCCTCCTTTCTACCTGATTTTGTATGTTTTAATCAAGACCTAGTACCTTCAGTCTGGAGGTTGATTGTGATGAGTAACATGGACAATGCCAATTTATCAGGAGTGCAGCTGCTCAGAAGAGAAGTGGACCATCAGTAAGGTAGTGGGGGGTTTGCTGCAACACTGGAGGCTCATATACAAATTCTGGATACTGATTCCCAAAAAGAATTCAGGAGAGACTGTCCTTTCCTTAGAATAGTTTCTGCTCTCATTTTGGATCAAACAGAACCAGAACTTTACAATATGTATCCTCCTTCTGCTGGGTTTTGAGAGAACGACCATGAGGAGGAAAGAGACAGAGAGAGGATTTGACCAAACAAATCCTTTAAGAGAAGTTAAACCCAACATACACAGGGGTCATCCTCGATGGATGTGACCGCTCTGAGGACTGATGTTGCGTCAACATTGACTGAAGGTGCTGTGGTACAATGAATGAGGTTAACAAGCCAAGCTTAGCAGTCCAGTACTCTCTAATGTCCTTCAAAACCTCTCTCTGATCTACCTCTAGGTCTCTCTATCTAAACAGCGCAGGCAGCTGCACAAACAGACACCCGGCCGAGTGAGGTTTTTCACTGTGTCCCTGGTCTGAGTGTATTGAGAAACGCAGGATGTGTTAAGACATCCAGGCTGAGCCTGATGGGAGGTGACAGAGGAGGAAGTCACGGTGGAACGTTGTAACTCGACCACATAAACCCCAACACCCCTGTCTAATCCCCCGCCGGCCCCCGACATCACAGACAGGAGATAAACATGTGTTGCCTGTACCTCTTACTGTACAAGAACCCGCGACTCTGTCCTTGCCTTGATGTCCCCACTCCTAATGTGATTGTTGTGGTGAGAAGGTTCCGGAGGGGTGATTGTGGTAAGGTGCCGTTGTTCACCTTGGGTGCTTGGTTGTTGCTGGTTTTCTATTTGTGCTTCTCCTGACCCAAACACAGGGCGAGCATCTACCTTTCCACACAGTCATCTGCTTCTGTCTGTCTGTTCATTTGTCAGTTTATCTATACTGCACTGATGCATTCATTCATTCACTCATTAATTTGTTCATTCGTTCATTCATTCAACCATCTACTGACTTTCCATCCAGCTAATTTTGTCTTTGAATCAAGATCAGATTTTCCTGACTTGAAAGCTAAATCAGAAATGTCACCGCCAAGAAAAACATTAGTCATAACATGGCTTTAGGAGGAAGAAGTGCGTGTTGTGGGTGTTGACATTGTGTTGTGTGCTGATGTTTCTACAGTAGCATAGATGGAGGTGATGACACAGGCGAGCTAGATTTCAGTGCCCTGCTCAAGAAGAGGTGAGTTGCAAAATGAATAAAATATTTGTATCAGTTGGTTTGTAATTCACTGGAATCACTGAATTCTCCTTGGGAAATTTAAAGCTTGGAAAATTAAATGTATTTTGTTCATCTCACATAGCCTAACTATTCTATTTCTCTCCCTTTCCTGCCCCCATTGCTCGCTCTCTCTCTCTCTCTCTCTCTCTCTCTCTCTCTCTCTCTCTCTCTCTCTCTCTCTCTCTCTCTCTCTCTCTCTCTCTCTCTCTCTCTCTCTCTCTCACTTCCTCTTTCTCTCTCTCTACAGAGAGTAAGTGCAGACATCAGCATGATAAAAGGTTTTCCTGCTTCTCCACCACTAACCAGATCTTATATTACACTGCACCCTGAGCCTGGTGAATAACTAACACCACACTGCATGCTGAACAAGGACCAATCTTACTATCAACCCCTACCCCCACTCCCTTTATGCCCTAGCCAGATTTCTCCCTCCACTCCTGTAGGGTGCGCTGTCACACCACCTGCTAGCTACCACCATAGAACAAGATCCCATCTAACTAAACAGGAAATTGATATTGATAACCAGCACCTGAATCTGCACATTTATAATCACAATCTAGTCTGAATCCATGGTTGGTCATATAGGTAATGTAACTCAGTCTTTGTTCTGTCCAGTCCCTGTCCAGTCAGTTAGACAGTCATGTTGCCTGTCCTATCACCCATATACACTCTTACACATCCCTCAGTGGTGACTATATGGGATGCCATCCCGAATATTTGCTTAGTTGTCAAATGTTGACGTATAGTTTCTCTGCTGGGCACATTCTCTCAGGAGGCTCCTCACCCCTACCCTAGGCCCTTTCTGGAAAATTGTTTGCCACATTTGTTCGCTCATATTTTTAGCTTGATTATTTTTAGCTCATATTTTTACATGCTCATTATTTAGCCAATCTTGTATGCTGACAGAGGTGTAACTGCTTCTAAAAAAAGGAGCTAGGAATACAACAATTTGTCAAAATAAAAATGATAAAAAATAATTATTCCAGATTTTTTTTACAGTTGAGGTCTGTTTTTATCAAGAATTGCTCATTTACGTCAACACCTATGACTGTAGAACATCGTATAAATTATACTTTACATTGCATTGTTTGTATTTGACTCATTTTATTCTTGGTTTCTATACGTGGTGTGGTGTGCGAGTGCTTGTGAACCGTAAGGATCTGTTGGTGTGTTTCATAATGAAAAGCATTGTAAAGGACTGTTGCTGTGTTCACTAACCTGTCTGGTCTGCTCCATGCTGTGCCTGCCTCTGGGGTGCTGTGTCTGAATGAGTGCAGCAGTTTCTTAAAAGCCTCGACTCGGTAAGAAACTCCCAGATCCTCAACTTCCTGTGCTTAACACTGCAATCACATGCTGTGTGATTATTAGAAGATTATCAGGTGAAATGTGAGTGGAACATCAGAATACTGGAGACATCTTTGCAAATACTGGAGTGTAAGACTGCTTATTTTTGAATAAATGCCACCGGTTTGGTTTACTGTCCAACTAGTTTGTTTACATAGATAACATACGTTGTTGTTTACGTTTTTTGACTTAGTTGTTGACGCACTTGTTTGTCTTGTTTTTGCTAGGGCCATCCACGTGAACGCAGATCCTGATGTGGACGTGTGGGACATCCTGCAGAAGGCCCCGGCCTCGGAGTACGAGAAGATCGCCTTCCAGCATGGCATCACTGACCTGAGGGGCATGCTGAAGAGGCTGAAGAAGATGAAGAAGGAAGAGAAGAAGAGTGAAGGTCGGACACTTTAGTTCACAGTGTGTTGGGACCCGTGTGCAAGTGTGGAGACGAACTAAATAGTCATGTGTTAACTGACTTTTTGTTAAGTAATGCTTTAACTTATGCTCCAATCGTTACGACTTTTAAAATGGCCGCTTGAGTGCATCTTGTGCCAAGAGATGAATACTATACTTTTCCACTGATCTGTATTGCAGTGTTGAGGCATGTGATGTTCACTAAGTGATGGTTTCTTTATTTGGTTGCAACTCAGCTTTCCTGAGGAAGCTGGATCCTGCCTACCAAGTAGAGAAGGGTCATAAGATTAAACTGGAAATCGAGGTAGCCAATCCTGATGTAGAGGTGAAATGGCTCAAGAACGGACAGGAGATTCAGCCAACTGGGAGGTAAACTATGGAGAAGGGGGAAGGGTCTATGATTGTGCTTATCTAAGTGAACTGACTGTTTATTCAAGTTTCTAAACAATACAGTATACCAATCCTGTACAGGATGTTTACATTTTTGTGGCAAGTTAAGATAAAATGTCACTTGTCACTGTATGTTCCATACAAATCTGCCTCTTAAAATAAGATACAATTATACAAAAAGTAAAAACACAAAAATAAAACAAATGTAATGCTAACATCAGCTTTCTTCTCTTTCTCTGCTGAACACATGGATGGTCTTACCACGCCTGACCTCCCTCCACCAGCAAGTAGGTCTTTCTCCACTCGTTAAAAATACTGACACTGTAGGTTTCCACTTGCTATCTCAGGCAGGTCAAACTGAAACTATGACCTGTAGTCTCACTGAGCCTGTGTGGCTTCACTTGAACAGTTAAACCAGTGACTTGAATTACATGTTAAACCAGTGACTTCACTTGTCAGTGAACAGAATGTGTCATTCTTGCCCAGATACATCTTTGAGAGCATTGGTAACAAGCGCTACCTCACGATCAACCACTGCTCCCTGGCTGACGATGCGGCCTACACCTGTGTGGTGGGAGAGGAGAAGTGCACCACGGAGCTCTTTGTTAAAGGTGCATCGCCTCAGGGCCGTCACACCTGCTAACCACCTTTTCCTTCCTCTTCACCCTCTCTTTTCTTTGTTATGTTCCGACATGAGTTTCCGGCGCAGTGATTGTTACTTTGCGTTCTAAGAATATAGCTACATCTGAACCGTTTTCATGTCACTTGTCGTGTTTTTCTTTTGTTTACATCCTTGACCTTTGCCGTCTGCCTGTGGCCCACAGAGCCTCCGGTCCTGATCCTGAAGAACCTGGAGGACCAGATGGTGATGAAGGGGGAGCGCGTGGAGCTGGAGTGTGAGGTGTCCGAGGAGGGGGCCCTCGTCAAATGGTTAGTCCTCCACTCTTCCTCTCCTCCTCTCCTCCCACAAACCAACGTCCAGAGCTTTTCAGACTCATCGTCCTGTGTCCTGTGTGTATGTATAGAGGAGGTCAGCAAGGTGGGCATGCCAGACAGGGCCTTACAGAGCAGTCGGCTGTGGCATTGACCCTAAAGGTTAGGTGTGTGGTGTGTTCAAAAAACTGCAGTTTAGCGAGAAGCAACACGTGGCAGCAACACACTGCTGCCCTTCAGTGTATATATAAACTGGGGTATGTATGTTGATTTAGATTAATGTATATAAACATATGACTGAGTTAGATTAGAGTAAAGTAGATTATAGTGAGACTAAGTTTATTTTTCCATATGTGCTGCATAGTGTACATTCCACTCATGTCCGGTAGATGGCATTTAAGTCTGTTGTAGGGCTGGCTTCCTGCCTGCTCTGCTCCTGGTTCTCCCCTGGCAGATCGACACATGGGCAGGCAGGCAGATAAGCAAGGAGGCAGGCAGGCAGGTAGGCAGGCAGGCACACTGACAGGCTGGTGTGCAGACTGACAGGCAGACAGGCAGAGAGGCAGACAGGCAGACAGGCAGACAGGCAGAGGCAGGCGGTCACTGACCTTTTGAGACTGTCCCTTACACAGACAGCAGTGTCTGGTGATCACAATGACAGGCAGTAAATTATCAGCAACATGAAAAGTAGCCTGTCAACACCTATGTGTCCTTCATCTGAATCAGAGAGTCACGATGAATTATTGAGGACACACAACGAAAATAATGTTCCCAGAAGAGTGACAAAGGATGTTTTCAGATACACAAGTATATGTCAGTTGGTTGCTGTTTCCATGGATCTGGCAGTGCTTCTCAACCTTTTTCTGTCAGCCCTCCTTTGAAAATAGAAAATCATTTTACACCCCCCCGCCCCCCTTATATAAATTAAACCTCTTTCAATAGCCACCCCACAACCCTTCACCAATAAGACAAGCACTGTCTTCAGACATTTTAAATAGTTTATAAACCTCTCCTCGACTGAAGAGCTATGTAGGCGTCCTAACCGATTTGTGTGTCCAGGGAGAAGGACGGCGTGGAGCTCACCAGGGATGAGTCTTTCAAGTACCGCTTCAAGAAAGATGGGCGCAAACACGTCCTCATCATTAATGACGCCACGAAGGAGGACTGTGGCATCTACAGGGTTAAAACTAATGGAGGAGAGTCTGTGGCTGAACTCTTGGTGCAGGGTAAGTGCAAAATCCAGCCCGACACTTTAAGTCAGACCCCCTATCATGTTACGCGGGCCTCCACCTGCAGTGACTTGCCACCTCCTCTAGGGGTCATCTTCTGGGGGGTCACACCCCAGACTTTGAATGCCTCCGCATCAACTCTCCTCTGAACAACAAGAGAGCATTCAAAAGTCTGGCAGCAAAATATTCACACATGCTGTACATATATAAAGCCCAGTGTTCAGTCCCAAGGACAAACACAGTCGCATAGACCCCCAGTAAACCACTGGGCCAAACACACATTATGGTGGAGAATGCAGAAAAACGTTCCCAATCCACACCCTCGCCCACCACCAGTGCCCTCTCTCTCCTGGCCCTGTCACTCCTAGCTGGCTAACCTTGAAACATGCCATTGTTACACGCCACCCTGCCAAGGTTACTGTGCAGACACAAGTTCAAATGGCAGCTAAAGTTAGAAGACATGGCCCATATATTTTATCTGAAAGGTACAGGCCTGCACACGTGACCCTCATTGTCTCTCTCTCTCTCTCTCTCTCTCTCTCTCTCTCTCTCTCTCTCTCTCTCTCTCTCTCTCTCTCTCTCTCTCTCTCTCTCTCTCTCTCTCTCACTCTCTCTTTCTTCTGTGTACTGTTGTGTTATTGCTTGTTCTATGTTGTACATGGATGTTTAACTGTGTAGGAGAACTGTCTTGAAGAAAACGACAGGTAAAATAATAAGATGTATGTTTCCCAACAGTCCATGTAAATAGACGATAATCATCACATGGCGAAGCTCATGAAAGTATTAATTTCCACCCACAGGCAACGATATAGGAATGTTGGAAGACGTCCTTTCAAAAGCAACAGTTAATGAACGTAGGAAAAGAACCATGAAATTACAACGTCTATGAGGCTGTTAATTTCAACAATTATGTGACTGAAATCACAACCATAAATGTTCCTATAGCATCACTGCTGTGATCTCAGCGATCATATCATATTGACATCTAAACAGGCTCATTCTCATCCATCTTATAACAGAAATACCTTTTTAGTTAGGTTTATCGTCAGACATTAAGTGCAGTTTAAAAAGTAGAAATTTGACATTGTTGTATGAATATCTATAACTTTGTATATATATTAATGGACATGTCTGTGTGTATGTTTGTGTCTGTCTCTGTGTGTGTGTGTGAATGCTGTGTACTGTTGTGTGTAGATTAGTTTAGTATGCCAGCCTGTTCTCAGCCAAGCTGAGTTTATCTGGCCCTATAATGAAACTGAAAATGTGCCAAGAATTAGCATTTGCCAATCTTTCTATGGGATCAACACCTCTCCCGGCCAAGCTCCCTCTGTCCCCCTAGACCCTGGCCCTTACCCCCCTTATCCCTGGCCCTTACCTCCCTTACCCCCCCCCCCCCACACCTGTCAGCTAATCCCCTGACCTGTAACCTTCACTATGGGGGTACTGGTCTCTGTGGTCTGTAGTCAGATCATTATGCATTGCACTGTGTGATCTCTCTCAGCTGCTGTGACTTCCTGTTGTCTGGGAAATACTTTTCACTCAGATACACATAATTTGGTTTGATAGACAGATATTATCCTGGATAACCAACATTTTGCTGTGCTGTCTAGATTAGATGATTTAACATTCCCATATGAAGCTCCAGTAATGCAAGTGCATCTAAGACCCATGTGAAACACACAACCCTAGATGTCTAATGAACTTACTTCATACTCTCACATTCTGCATACACAGGACATCAACATCTAATATTACGATATGAGACACTGGCATGTTTGTAGATCCTGACCTTTGCCCTCTGACCCTTACAGAGAAGGAACTAGAGGTGTACCAGAGCATAGCTGACCTCACGGTGAAGGCTAAGGATGAGGCCGTCTTCAAGTGTGAGGTCTCAGATGAGAATGTGAAGGGGATCTGGTACAAGAATAGTGTGGAGGTGAAGGCTGATGCTCGGACACACATCACACACATTGGCAGGTGAGGATGGTTCTGGTAACATCCAGGTCTGAGTCTTTGAAACTGCATAATCCTAGACTAAGGATTTTGTTGGAGATTATCTATAAATGGACAATGTGTGTTCTAGAAAGTTACCTATATAGTTATTATCGTTCAAAAGAAAAACATACAACATTTTTGCAATTTGCTGTGACTAAGATAGAGAGGAAGAGATATGTGAGCTCCTGGTTGCATGGTGCCCACCCCTGCTAGCCTTGCTGTCAGCCCTGGAGAGAATGTTTCTGTCTCCTCAGGATCCACAAGCTGACCATCGATGACGTGAAACCTGAAGATGAGGGAGATTACACGTTCGTCCCGGAGGGCTACGCTTTCAACCTTTCAGCCAAACTCAACTTCTTAGGTAACACTTGCATGCTTTTAGACATGGACATTTATAGTTTTACAGGTTTGTATTGAAAGTAGATAACACAATCCAATATTCTCTTCTCTCACAGAGGTCAAGATTGACTTTGTGCCTCGCCAGGGTAGGTCTTCTCTCAAGCCGGCCTCTTTTTACAGAAAATAAATTGCAAGTCAAAGACTCAGGAGTAACACTTTACAATAGGGGTACATCAGTTAACGTTAGATCATGCATAATGACCAGTAAATAAAAGTTAGCACATTCCTTAACAATATATTGACATAATCTGTGCTAATGTTCAGTCATACATGGAGTAAGTAATAAGTAGTAGTAGAGTTGTGATGCGAATGTTTCTGAACCTTTCTGTGTCATTGTGTTTCTAACGCTGGGGTGTCTCTGAAGACCCTCCGAAGATCCACCTGGACTGTATGGGTCGCACTGCCGAGTCCACCATCGTGGTGGTGGCTGGGAACAAGCTGAGGCTGGATGTCCCCATCACAGGAGACCCAGCCCCCACCGTCATCTGGACAAAAGCAGATAAGGTCAAACAAACGCACGCACGCTCACACACACGCACAAGTAAGGACGTCCACACAAGCTCGCAGCCACACTTCCTTCTGACTGTCCACATACCTACCGTATATCTCCATTGGAGAAGTGTTGCTGGTAACTAAGCACTGTAACAGTATGAGTAACACAGTGGGCTGTGTACTAATGCCCTAACTGAGGTTTCTCAGTGTTGGTTGTGGTAACCCAGCGGTAACCCAGCGTTAAGCGATAAGGTTCTGGGCCTGTCTGGACACACCTGACGAGGTAGGTTTACTTGTGAAGATCTGTTGACCTGCGACTGGGTGTGACCTGGACCCCCTCGGTAGCCTCCTCTTCTGTTGTTCAGTGTTTTTTCAAACTGTGGATGGGGGGTGGGGGGGTGGTATGTTAAACAATTGAAGAGGGTACAGAAGATAAGGAGCGAAGTATCTTACCATGGAAAAGGGACCGGATCATAACCGGCGATGGGAGGAGGGGCTGAATATGTTCCCCTGTTCAAAAGGAGGCCTGACCGCCACGTTTGAGAAGCGCCGTCTCTGTTGCCTTCACCGCTTTGCTCTGCTCACGTACTGTAGGGAGGAGAGAGAGGAGCCCCTGAGCACACGTGGAGCCTGAAGGATGGGGAAGTAAGTGAGGTCGCTGAGGCGGACACACCCACAACCCTCTGAAACACTGCCGCCCCACCCCCCTCCCCACCACCGCCACCGCCACCGCCCTCCCTCGCGCATGATGTCCTCTATGTCTCCGTGGCCGTCTCCAGCATAGGGGTCCTGTTCCCACCTTTGCATCCACATCTCCATTGTGTATCTGTGTTGAATACGTTCGTTCTCATCCCCATCTCATCCTCACCTCCTCCCCGCCGGACCATCGCTCGCAGCTCGCCATTAAACACATGTTGTTTCTCCTTCACCGCGTCTGTCCTCCTCAGCAGCATGTCGGAACTCCGTCGACTTCGGCATCACTTTACAGTTCTTAATCCCACTGGAAGGGGGGGGGGGGGCATTCTGATGGGGGTGGGGTGGTGGGGTGGTGTTAAGGATAGCAGGTGTTCTGGGTTGACAGCATGCTGGGTCAGGGACTCAAGATGTTTCTGTTTTGTGTTCAACTTTACACCTTTTGAAGTGTAGTTTAAGTGAACAACTTAAACATTAGATGCAACTTACTGTGAAGGCAGCATGTAGTGATCCCTGTGCCTCCCTGTCCATCAGGTAAGAGCATGTTCTGAACCCTCTGTTTCAAAGTGTCATGGCAGAAACATGTCCAGGGCTGTACTGTAAGTATCTATTGATGCCTCTACATGACTCCCTCATCCTGCTCCAGGAAATGTCTTCATTTAAGTTTTGACTTTCCCCTTCCCCCACCGTCATTTAAACACACAACACACAAACACACACGCGCACGCACACACACACACACACACAGGGTAAACAAAATGGAGAACGAGCCTGTGATCTTGGTCCCTCCCTGGTCCAGGTGATCTCAGATGGGCAGGGCCGTGTCCACGTGGAGAGCACCAAGGGTCACTGTGTGTTCACCCTGGAGGGAGCGGAGCGCCAGGACGAGGGAATCTACTCCGTCATCGTACGCAACCCTGCAGGAGAGGACACCGCTGACATCAACGTCAAAGTTGTTGGTGAGATTTTGCCCAGTCGATTGTTCGTAATTTACATGAGGTAAACGGGTTATGAAAATTGTGCAAAAGCTTGCTGTTCCGTGATACAGGTTATGTTTGGGAACATTTCCCAGACTACTTAGGCCTCTACATGTGTTAACCTTGCTGGAGAGCGAGTCTGTACTTTGCTATTAATGTCTGATGTTGTTTCCATCCAGATGTACCTGATCCCCCCCCTGCTCCCAGAATCCTCAGTGTTGGAGAAGACTCCTGTGTCGTCCAATGGGACCCCCCTCTTTTTGATGGTGGCCAGCCAATCATTGGTGAGCATATACAGTACAGTAGCATCAAAGTGATAAACCGCATGTCTAGTTGACAGCTCCATGATATTCCCACCGTATGTCATATAGCAGTACACAACAGCATAAAGTCTTAGAGTGAAGGGCAGGTCTATCAGATCATCACAGAGTCCTCCTTCCTCGTGCCAGGCTACGTTCTGGAGAGGAAGAAGAAGAAGAGCTACAGGTGGATGAGGCTGAACTTTGACCCCTATGCCGACACCACCTTTGAGGCCAAGAAGATGATCGAGGGTGTGGCCTATGAGATGCGCATCTATGCTGTCAACGCCATCGGCATGTCCCGTCACAGCCCTGCCTCCCAGCCCTTCATACCAGTGGGTGAGTGTCACCCTATGTATAATATACTAGTTGAGATGATGCTTTTGTTGCACTTTGTCTTGTTAAATGAAGAAATTTCCTGGACCAGGCGGAGGAAGTCATGTAGAGGCATCAATAGATACTTACAGTACAGCCCTGGACATGTTTCTGCCAAGACACTTTGAAACAGAGGGTTCAGAACATGCTCTTTAAATACAGACTGTTCCTTGGCGCTAACTAATGGAATACTATCAGAACTGTGCATTGCTGGTTCTGGATTATCTGCTGTGCTTCCTATTTGGACGTTGCTTTGGATGAAAGCATTTTCTAGATGAATAACGTGTACAAATGTAAGTGTAAATGTTGCTGTGCCATGTGCTCCGCTCAGTCACTGTCTGTCATCTCTCTGAGAGAGACGGGACGGATACGCTGTCCCTCCATGTGTATGCAAACAGGTGCTATGGTGTCACAAGTGGGAGAAGAATTTGAGGATTGAATATCCACTGAGATAAATCAAGCCCACGGCATCTTTTTATAAAGAAAATATGAAATATTGTTTGTTTTATGTATTGTAATATGAAGGGAATATTATACACTGAACTGTGGTGGCCACATTTTGGATACACAAGCTCCGCATGGCGGTGTTTGTTATAGGATGTTAAGTGTTAACACCTGGGTTCTGTATCTTGAGACGATGGGATCTTGTATCTTAAGAGCAGGGTTTAGATCCTATCTGTCCTAGGTGAGGAACACGAGATGTTTAGTGTTTGTTACTCTCTGAAGGTCTGTATACAGAAGAGTCGGTTCAGCTGGGATTAGTGTTTATGTTGTTTGTTAAACGGAGGGCCTGTGAAGCCGGGTGTTTCTCCTCCACTGCTGAACATCGCTGTAGTGTAGAGACAGTGATGGATGAGGTTATCCTCTTGGAATGTCCTCCGGGGGGGACAGGGACCCTGGGGGGCCTTCTGGTTTGACCCCTGGTCATGCTGGTCCATGGCCCCTCTCAGCCTGCCAGGGGACTGCCCTCACATCATCAGGGGACGTCGTGTCATCGTGTCGTCTGATGTCTGGTTTTGATCGCTCCAGGGGACTGGGAGTCATGTGATCATGTTTGGCCTTTGGTCGAGCCGAAGCGTGGTCGTGTTTGTTGTGATCCTTCCTGAGTTCAAACACATACATGCACACACACCAAGACACACACACATTGATCTATTGTGGGGCAACTGTTCAACAGACTATATGGTGAAGTCCAGTGCATAGCACTGATCACTATTACCAGTTACCAAAAGTGATACACACATTTTGGTGATCATAAAACCCTCATACTGAAATAAGTCGTGAGTTCTTATAATTTGTATAAAAAAAAAAAAAGAAAGACCCTGAACACATACAACATCTCTTTAATTCGGAACTTATAACCTAATGGTTCTCAAGCAATTAATTTCAGTATTGAAGTGTTTAATCTAAAATGTGAAATGTATTCACTATGCACAGATTGCGGTGTGATCTGGAACATGAATGTATGTGCAGTATGGTACAATATGAATCTGTGGAAACCTGTAAGACCTCAGCAGTGCATGGCTAGTCTGACATTTGGTATTCGTACACGATGGATGTGCTTTTAGATGAGCGAGAGAGATAAAGATATATAAAGGGAAAGATAGAGAGGGTAGGAGGGAGAGACGAGGAGAGAAAGAAAAGGGGGAAAGGGAAAGAAGGAGAGGGAGAGATGTTTGGGTTCCTAAAATAAGACCTGAGATGTCTTCACGGCAGAAATTTGAGTCTGAAGGAATCAAGAGGTTCAGTTCTGCTCTGCCTCTAGTCCTTTCAGGGGTCTACCCAGGCCCACAGATGTATGGGCTGAGCCATCTCCTGTAAGAAGGCTGATTAGGAAACTATCCATGGCATCCTTCCTGCTATAAATACTGGCATGTTAACACACAGTCAGCCAGGGACCAGCTGCTTAACACAGAGAGGCTAGGTGCTTCTGTGGGCCCACTGCTCAGACACTGCTGTTGTTGAGCGTGGTGAGCCCAGACTGAGGCAGGACAGACAGAGGCGGGAGAGAGAGAGAGGGACACACAGAGAGAGAGAGAGAGGCAGAGAGAGAGGCAGAAAGAGAAAGCAACAGAGAAAGAGACGGGGAGGGAGTGAGAGAGAGAGAGCACAGGGTAGAGCGAGGCGTGTGGTAGACAGAGCCCAGGGGAGTGCGGTGACATCCCAGCTTCTATCCGGACTGCCTGTGCCCGCAGTGAGCAGACAGGATGACCAAGCCCATGCTACCAAAGACGGCTGAAAAGAAGCCAGCTGCCGAGGAGTCTCCAGCGGACGCCCCAGCAGAGGGAGAGGCAGCTGAGGCCAAGGAGCCTGAGGCAGCAGCCTCTTCTCCACCCCCAGTCGAGGAACCAGCACCAGAACCTGTAGTTGAACCAGAAGCTGCTCCAGCCGAGCCAGCCCCAGCTGAAGAGGCTGCCCCAGCTCCACCACCCGAGGACGGAGCTCCACCGGCAGAAGCCGCTCCGGCAGAGGGGGCCCCCCCCACCGAAGATGGAGCTGCTCCAGCAGCAGAGCTGGCTCCTGCTCCCCCACCTGAGCCCGCACCAGAGCCTGAACCCGTTGGCAGTAGGCTTCTGTTGAATTGAATATTTACTCCCTAGGCTAACTTCTCGGATGTTGGGAATGTTCTCTGAGATATGCTATTACTGTAGGCTGTGCATGGACAGGGGAATAGTTGATAAGGGAATCTGCATGCATGGTATTAAGATACCAGAGATGGAAAGTCTTGGCTTTGAGTTCATGTTGTTTAGGTCGAGTTATGATTCAGTTTCATAGATACTGTTTTGTACAGTGTGACACTGAGAGGTCACAAGGCCACTGAAGCTTTATGTCTCAGCAGTTAACCTCTAACCTCCCAGACCAACCAGACCAGTAAATGTTGTTAAAGGTTTATTGATTATTCCAAGCAAATTCCGCTATGTTGTTTCGGTTGTCAGACAGAATAGTTTTACAAGGAAGTGGTGGGCTGTGGAAATTCTGAGCTTCCCATTCGTCATCTCCTCCTATCCTGGGCTGTAATTGGTTATTCCCACCTAGAGCCTGGAGTCTCCCTCTTTGCCCCTGACCCTATAAAGTTCCCTTCTTGCATGGTTGACGTATGACAGGGAACCATGGATTTACAGGGGCAAGGCCACATTGGTAACTCTTAACCTACTGTCTTTCAACTTTATAGTGGCTCATTCCACATATGTGTTTGTTGGATTTTAGCCCTTTGTGACATGTCTGCTTCCAGACACAAAGACTGAGGGAACTAATTAATTGAGCTATTACTTTATAACATTATAAAGAAGAGACCACAAACATAAGTCAATGTCCAGTCTAAGATATGAGAATGTAAACATAAACAGAATGTAAACATAACCAGTACCCCCGTGAGGCACTGCACCAGAGGTTGTTTAGAACTCTAATCACATGATGTCGAGTCTACATCCAAGGCCCTCAGCCCAAATGTTATCCACCCACCTTAAATTACATCCCCTCAGTGTTCCAGTACACACACAGGCAGGGCAGATTATCGCTGCCACTGCGAGGTGGACATAGCAACACTGATGTATCCCAGATAGCCGTCCCAGTCCCTCAAGGTCAGTGCTGACGTATCTGGACAGCTCCTGTCTCGTCTTGCATGGAAGAGGAGCACACAGGGTTGAGGTTCTGTATTGCAGCTGGTAGCTTGTGTTCTCCATGACGTCGACCTGTAGGAACAGTGTCTGTAGCTCAGGCCTGTGCTGCCAGCACCTCAGTGACAGCTAGCAGTAAATCCTCCAGAAATGGAGTGTAAAAATACTCTGTGTTGTATGTCGTACGGGGCGCCAGTATTGTCCCGAAAAAAACAGATTTACAGTCCGAGTGGCAGATGGCTGGGATGGCTCTGTTGTGTCACCTTCTTCAGACAGACTGTAAACGCCTGAGCAGGACTGACTTAATGATGCGCCGTCTTTGAGGATGGCAGTTTGTCGCTCTGACCCGGGGTTAAGGGCTGCAGTAGGTTTTACACTGGTACAGGGACAAGGTCAACTTGATGTCCTCAATGAAGCTTTACTGGCAAAATGTTCCTTCATGAAAGAAAACACATGTAGAATGTATAATGCACAAGAATACATACAGAATGAACACAAAGTACACAGGATGTTTGTGGGCACTATGTTAATTCTTTGTTTTGTTGCGCTGCCTCTCCCCAACCCCCCCCATCCATCTTTTTCTTACTATCTCTCTCTCTATATATATTTCTCTATTTCTACATTCTCCTGCCTAGCTCCCACCAGCGAGCCGATTGGTCTGTGTGTGGATGACATCAGTGACACCTCCATCTCGCTGAAGTGGAGAACTCCAGACCGTGTGGGCTCCGCTGAGCTGGATGGCTACGGGGTCGAGTACTGCAAGGAGGGCTGTGAGTGCAGGGGCGCTTGGCTCCTGGAGGGCTGTGGTGGCTAGAGGGTGGATGGATGGGAGCTGGTTTAGTACTGAGGCACAGTACAGTCTATATATGCTAAGCTTAATGTGGTCATAGCTTTGCTCAAAACATAGATTTGGTTTAGAGCCATACCAGCATACTACATCTACTGGGAGTGTATGTAAATCAAATTAAAAGTTATGCTTCGGCCCTAGACCAAAACACAGATAGGCTATGCATGTTTTAAAATACTTCCAGACCCTGCCTCCTTGCCCCCCCCACACACATGCTAACACACACACACAGTTGTTATTATTATTACTAAGTGTTATCATGGTGTGCTGCCGGTCCATTATGTGCAGCACCAAGGCCTAGACTGAGTGTCAGAGAGACAGGACAGAGGGGTCCCTGGTGTCTGGAGACTCTGAGCCAGGATCCGTCAGCACAGTGACGATAACAGCAGGCTCCCCAGGGCTGGCCTGGGGTGGGCTGGACGCGGGGATCATTAGCTTTCTTATGGCACTGTAAATCTTGTCTATCCCCAGGTTTAATGTAAGAGATACACACCGACATACCGATTAAATAATGTCCATATAGACATCAATTTGTGCAAATGTAGGCAAAAACTAGAAAATGGACCCAGTAACTGAGAATTGACTGTATGACCCCTGACCCTGGTCCCTTGCCTCAGCGGATGAGTGGATCCCAGCGTTTGAAGGCCTGACAGATCGGACGTCCGTCACCATCAAGGACCTTCCCACCGGGGAGAAGATGCAGTTCCGTGTGAGAGCCTACAACATGGCTGGGCCCAGCACCCCCGCCTCCCTGGCCCAGGCCGTCACCATCAGAGAGATCATGCGTGAGCACACACACTTTTCTACGGATGACTTTCTTTCTATGTTTACAAGGCATATTTAAGACCTATTTCTTTGACCACTATACATCCCAGTGTGTTCCCCGGGAGCTTTACCAACACTGTCGTCGGAAATCCCAAACCATGATCGCCTGTACACTGATACCATGTAGGGAGCGAACAAGGGGCATCGTTACAGATCATGTTTGAACACACACACACAAACATGCTCGCGTATACATTCACAAGGTCATCGGTTGTCCCCCTCAGCATGTCACAGATTAGCAGGGGAGTGTATTTCGAGGCCTCAGATGAACACTCAACCCCCAGCCTTTCCTCTCGCTGACAGGACGAGAGCATGTTAAGAGTCGGATGGGCAGCAGTCTTTACGAACACTTGATCCTGTTAGATCACAGTCCTCAGCAACGACATCCCCACAGAGTCTGTTCGGTTGGTCAATGTACAGGAATGCTAACCCTATAACATGAGTTCAAGCCAGTAGGCTACACTAAGTGAAGGGCCCATCATGAAATTAGCATTAAAAGTAGTTATTGACCAACACAGATCCTGGTGAGTGGTCTCATTCTTGAATCACAAGATTAATCCTACTGTCATCTCCACTGTGGAATTGATTCACTTCATTTATTGATTCATTCAATTCAAATACATGTAATTTTGCTGTGTGTTTGTTGTTTGAACTTTCAGAACGCCCCAAAATCTGGATCCCCCGTAATCTCAGACAGACCCTGATCAAGAGAGTTGGAGAAACCATCAACTTAGTGATACCCTTTCAGGTGAGGGACTATTTTCATATGTTGAGAGGTGTATTCTGTATTTACACTGTAGAGGCATTGTTCTATTGTACTGGGTTAGCCATATGACGCAAAATAGTTTTTGAACCCAAGTGAATTGGACTACACTGGTGAAAAGAGGTTTTGTCACAGCCATTAAGACTGTCATTTCATTTCCTCTTAGTGTATAATGAGCCTACATGGAGTGATACATTGGTGGCAACTAACAAACCATTCATTTCCTCCCACTTTGGCAGGCCCATATTTACCTAACCTTTACTCTCCACACCTTAATCACACCACGCATCTTCATCCTGTGTTGAAACTGGAGCTGTGCTCCGATCTGTTGACAGAAGTTAGCATGATCTCCGGTTCTCCCCAGAGACTAATAATACACACAGATCCAGTCAGGATTGGTCACGGTCTCCTGGCAACACATGGAATTGACAGGCTGAGGACTGACATGATCCTGACCACATGGCTCGATTAGCTGGCCTGCTGAAAACCAGCCACCCAAAACCACACGCCAGCTAGTCTGGTGCTGGGCCAAACTGGCTACTGTTCTACACATTAGGCACACAGACCTGTTTTCACATGCTCCATTAGCATGACACACACCCGGATCCTGTGTCACATGTTTTAGTTTAGGGACGTATGGATGTCAACACAGTCCCTGGTCATGTGATGATAAAGTGTTGAAACAATAATACTGGGGCAAACCTAGGAGGGCAGCACATCTTGAGCTAAATGTCTGTCACATTCCAGCCTTAGTAATCACACTACATTGAGATAATATACACCAAAAAACAAGTATTCCAACACTCATTAAGGGATTAGGGCAGTTTGGGGATTCACTTTTTTTTGTTGCAATAACTCAAGAATTTGTTATTTGACTTGCCTGACTCTGGGAAGGCTCAAGACATGGAAATCCATCTCTTTCTGGTATGCAAGTGTGTTAAACCACATACTTGTGGTTCCCTCTACCTGCCTGTTCCCTTGTATCCAGGGGAAGCCCAAGCCCAAGGTGACCTGGTTCAAGGAGGGGGAGCCCCTGGACCCCAAACAGGTGAGCGTGAGAAACAGCGAGACTGACACCATCCTCTTCATACGCAAGTCCGAACGCAAGGATTCTGGGAAGTACAGCCTGCAGGTGCAGATTGAAAATGTTGAAGACACGGCAAGCGTCAACATCCAGATTGTTGGTGAGCATCATTTGTGTTTGTTTGTACGCTATAATTGGTGTGTGTGCAATATGTACTTCTGTGTGTATGTTTACATGTGTAGCCAGTCAGAGAGTTCAACTAGCATCATTTCACAAATAACTTGGGGGCTAATTTAGTCACACAATATAGAGGGCAACCGACATAGAAACATTGATTTTCTTAGCTTTTGTTGTTTTACATTCTACATTCTCCTCCACAGATGTTCCAGGGCCACCAGAGGCTCTGAAGATCATGGATGTTTGGGGCTTTAACGTCGCTCTGGAGTGGAAACCGCCCAAAGACAATGGCAACTGTGAAATCATTGGCTACACCATTCAAAAGGCTGACAAGAAGACTATGGTGAGCTTGCAAACAATGTTAAGATCTGTTTTTGTCCTTGGTGAGCTCTTTGTAGGTGAGTTGTGCTAGGATCTCCATGGTACCATATCATGGCCTCTGCCAAGGCAAGTTAGATAAGCTCTGATACACAGACATAATTGAGTAATGCATGTCCACTATCTGAGGACAGGACGGCATGGTCAAACATAGGTAAGACAGACAAGGCTCTATAGATGTTGAAACCATTTGGCCTGTTACTGCTTCCTTTCAGCCATGTGACCCCCCCCCCCAGTCTCTCCAGAGAAGGCCACAGAAGGTCTGTCCTAATCTTAGCCCCCTAGCCTTGGCCTCAAAATGTCTGTCTGAGGGGTTGACGCAGGTCCATTGTACTCCAGTGCTGCAAGGTTAGCGGCTAAATAAAAGTCTGCTGTGCCTGTTCAGGTTTCACTGGAGTGGTCCTAAGACCTAATTAATTTCCCCTCATCTCACAATGGAAAGTCTGGAGATACAAGGATATCAGGTGACCAGGAACAATGCGTCTCAACTGAATATCAGACATGCCCCGCTAGCTAAATATAACAGTGATGGGGGTTATTGTGTTCAGTTCACATTTATAGATATGCGGTGTAGGTGAGTGTGTGTGTGTGTGTGTGTATGTATGCACTTATGTGTGGGAATGTACTGGTGTGTAGGTGTGTCAATCCACATTCCCAATAAACACTAATCTCTCAGGTATGATGATATGACAGTATTACCTGACTGGGTTGTAGTTGTGGTGTTTAGTCTGCTCAGTGTTTTCACCTGTGGTTTCCTCAACCCTGTGGCTGGTTCCCAGGAGTGGTACACAGTGTATGAGCAGTACCGCAGGACCAACTGTGTGGTGTCGGACCTCATCATGGGGAACGATTTTGTGTTCCGAGCTTATGCCATCAACATGGTGGGCCTGAGCCCGGACCCCTGCGACTCCAAGGACAGCGCCTACATCCAGAAGACTGGTGAGACTGTCTTCAACACACCTCACCTGAGCCTCACACATGCCCTCCCTCCCCCCCTCCCTCCCTCCCCTCCCCCTCTCTCGTTATACCGAGGTCATTGAGCCGACTGAAGGTGAACGTGTCTGTTCACCAGGTATCGTGTACAAGCCCCCGTCCTATAAGGAGCACGACTTCTCCGAGGCTCCCAAGTTCACCCACCCTCTGGTTAGCCGCTCAGTCATCGCAGGATACAACGCCACCCTCAGCTGCTCCGTCAGGGGAATCCCAAAGGTGAGCCCAGAGCTGTTGTCTCACATGCAGACAAGACCTCTGGCAGTGTGTGTGTGTGTGTGTGTGTGTGTGTGTGTGTGTGTGTGTGTGTGTGTGTGTGTGTGTGTGTGTGTGTGTGTGTGTGTGTGTGTAGCGTGGGCTTACATTTCACTGTTCCATCTGAGTTATTCGGCAGACACGTTAAGCAGAAGAGACGTGGGATGACTGTCTGTCTAGAGATAATGGCCCTTTTTGGTCCAGAAATACACATCGTCAGACATAAAACACAGTGAGGGACCCACATAAAAATGTGCTTCATTAACCTCCCCTTAGCCCAAAGTCACCTGGTACAAAAACAAGATGGACATCTCTAATGAGGCCAAGTACCGCATGTTCAGCAAACAGGGAGTGCTGACGCTGGAGATACGCAAGCCCTGCACTTTCGACGGAGGGGTCTACATCTGCAAGGCAGTCAACGACAGTGGAGAGGACGTTGTGGAGTGCAAACTGGAGGTCCGCTGTAAGTATAACACGAGCATACACACACACATGCAGTCAAACACACCTGCATGCACACATGAAGACACGGATATCTTCCTTTCAACGTGTAAGTAGCACTTACTGCATATGTGTCTATGAAATATGAAGTCATATATGAATGTTAGGAAATATCATTTATATATGAACACTCCCCACTCATATTTGTAACACTTATGTTTATTGCTGTGTGTTTCCTTCTGATTCCTGATGATAAAAACATGAGGATTTAGACATCAGACCTGAAATGGAAGGAATTGATTTTGTTATGGACTTGCCCTTTAATATCAGACATCATGGGTAAAGGAATCCATCAAAATCAACGCCTCTCATTTTCAGATGTGTTGTCATCAGACATACTTGTGCAGTAGCCTATCACATTATCTAACCACCTTTTGGACCTTGAGATGTATTCTAGTGTACATTCCAATGTTCCTGAATGGATCCTGGTGTCATGATCCATCCTTCCAGAAGTGTGTCTCCTTATTTCCTTTCCTCCTCACTTCCTTCCTACCTTATTTCCAACTTGTCTTCCTTCCTTCCTTCCCCACTACCACACCACACTGTCTTTTGTCACACCTGTCCCCTTGTCGTCCTCAGTGCCTCCTCCCGAGGTTCACTCAGTGGTCCAAGGTAAGACCCTCAAACAACCACTCTCTATCTGGGGAATAAACATAGGTAACGCTGTCTTCAGAAGGGACCCTGTGGTTGATGGGCAGAAGCAGAATCGATCCCCACACTGCATCCTCAGATGCAACAGTGTTCATGATTGATTTTTTCATTAGAGTGATTGATTGATAGCATCTGCTGACCATCCACAGGGGAAACCTTCAAAAGGTGTTTTACAGACATTGCCTGGAGGACATATTTCATGCTATAATGCACTGATGAACGATCACCAGAATGTGTTGAAGTCACCCTTCTCTAGCAGAAACAGTGCACTGCCCGGCCCAGGCCAGCCCACTAACAACTAAGGCTTATTCAGCCTGCTGATTTACTCAGCATCAGATGGGATATATTGGGTCATATTTCAAACAGCATTTGAAACCCTTTAGAAAACTACAATTTGTACTTTTTTCATAAAAAGCTTGTACACTTGATGATTTTAATGCAATGCTGATTTTCACAGTGTAAGTATTAACTCCCTTTTCATATATCATGATACAGTATATCAGGTCTTACTTTACAGAAAAACTTGAGACTAGATCACCATAGTCTCACAGTAAAGGATCACATGACTTGTCTCACTGTCCTCGCTGGCACGACTCTTACTGTCTACCTACCTTACAGCTCAAATCATCAAAGAAGAAGCTAAGAAGTAAGAGGCTTGGAGAGGAGCTGATTGAAGATACCATACACGTCCTCTCTCTTTACAAGGCTTACTCTGGGACCCTGGGAGGCCAACCCTAGGAAACCCAAGTGTTTAGATGTGTTTGTTTAACTCTAATGTACACTTAACCATCTCTTATGAGCCACGTTAGCTTCCCTTTCACCTCATGTAAAATCACCCTAGATCCATCAGTCATCTCTATTTATTACATGAAACCCTTCTGGAGGAATGTGAAGCAGGGTTTCACAGGCTGACAGACTCCCTAGGAGAAGTGGAGGAGATCCAAATGTCTGGCTATGCTCTCTGTTTTAGACAATGTTGAGTTTTTGTGTCTTATTTATGAAATTAATAAATACATATCTTAATTGTCAACATATGAATTGTAATCCTTTAATTTTCCAATTGAAGAATACAAAATAAAAAAGGGTTCCAGATTAATACATTTTCATGATATGTATCTTTTTCTACACAATTGGAAGTGTACTTAAATCGATTTTTTTATATTCACATACTTACTGACAACTTTAATATAAGCATTTTTGTACGTAAAATTTGTAAGTGTACTTTTAAGTATCATATCTTTTCCTTTTGGACACATGTGCCACGGACTGAATGGGAACTCAGTGAGATGAGATGAATTCACAGGTGAAGCAGCACTTCCCCCTGTGCCCACATGATCGCTCCGAGGTCAACAACGCACAGCACGCCAACAAACGCACCCAGCATGCCAACAAACGCACCCAGCACGCCAACAAAGGCACACACACCATGCCAACAAAGGCACACACACCATGCCAACAAAGAGCCCAGCATGCCTGTGGTGCTCCAATGCTAGGGGGAATAGCAGAGAGGCTGCCAGCAGGCTGGTATTAATGTAACAAAGCCCAGCTAAGGCCAGGAAGGATGCAGGTATGTGTTTAACGTGTGCAGAGCAGGGAGAGGGGTGGTCATGCTTGGAATAGCCTGAATGTCCCATTAGTCACAATGTGTGTCTGGGAGGGGAATTGATCTGTGTAAGAGAGGGTTCCTGGGTGACTTATTGTCCCCAAGGATGGCAAGCCAGCAACTGGCCGTCATCTGCTAACCTAACATACTCAGTGGCACGTACTGCCACACTGAGGGTGTCAGGTCAGCATGTATGCTTAATACAATAAATATAAGAATGAATGTGCCCATCTGCACCATTGCGTGCCATATCTCAAATATAATGTGCTGCCTGTTTTTGAAACTGAAACCAGCACCTATATACACAGTGAAGAACCTCAGATGTCCTGACTGTCCTTACCTCCAGTCAGGGGGCTATTTTCCACCACGGGCCCAGTCAGAGCTCTCCTCACCTCAGCCTGGGGAGTCAGCACACATGGCAAGCTGGACCCTGGGCTGGGGGTCATTTATAGACCTGAAGGTATTCAAAAGGACGAAGGAGCAGAATGTGATCCTTGAGACAGAACATTATACCACACACACACTCACACACACACTAACAGTCCAGACAAGGCCTCTATCAGGGCAAAGGTGTGTTCTGATTCTCTGCTGCCTGTTTGTTTTCTGCACGGTGAAAGTGTGTGTGGAGGTGTAATTCCAATTCAAATAAAAGTGTCACGAACAGAACTGATTTGAAAGCAACTTTTTAGTTTATATATTTTGGTTTAGAAAACAAATCACAGTATACAGTACATCAATTCCTCCCACAATTTGCATTTAACTAAAAGCGTGACATAAATTCAGTGACAATGTACAACCAGAAGTATTTAAAGCCTACCTCTCAAACAGAACTAGGACAGACGGTCTAAAGCACTGCCTGTAGCCATTACAGAGGAGGAGGTAGCTTTCGTGATTACACAACGCATCCCATTTGTGATTATTGGTTTTCTACAGCATCAAAAAATAATTTACAAACTCAAACACAAAACACAGAGATTTGGAATTTTCACAAACAAAAAACGGACACAAAATGAGAAATAAAAATTACATTTGGTTGGTGTTATAACTACACACCCAGTCATACCGGTCACAACTCCATACCATTACATGAATGAAACTCACAGGCATGAATCTACTGTATCATTTCACAAGTCAATTTTATGTATTATAAGGACATGTGAGCAAATAGTTGACGGGGAGTCACGGTTTCCCTACATTCCTGAGTGAGCATGAACATGAAGTACACTTGTGAATACAGGCCCTCTCAGCACCCACACCTCCCTCAGAAACCCCTCTGCTGTACCACACAGGCTCATCCATAAACTCCTGACGACTAAATATGAAAAATATTATCTTTAAAACCGTATTCAGGGTCATGAGAACGCACATTCGTATAATGTAGATTAACTTTGGCAAAATAGCTTTGCTTTCAGAGAAGCACCCACACGGTTCATGTCTACCGTAAAAAAATAAACCCCTTTTTATTTTATCTACCATTACTACAATACAATCTGTCTAACAACTTTCCTGTGTGTAGGATTTAACATTCACCACTAGGGGCGCTCCAGTCTGTGGGTGCCTGGGATAAGCATTGTGTTCTACTTTCAGGGCCAACTTTCCGGCATTAAATCACCATTACCCACATTTATAATTTGTCTCAACAAACAACAATAAACTATACCAATGGCAGCTAGATAAACTACTGCAGCTATAACTCTTATATCTGCTCTTCCAATATGGCTTCCAAGTCTGATCACTTTCAGCAAGGAAACATTTCTGATTCTCCTATTTTGCATTTATGTCAGTATCTGGCAACCATAAGGAAAATGCATGCTTAGTAAGTGTGTAGTTTAAGAGTGTAGATTTAATCAGGGTCACATTCAAGGTCAACTGGGTAAGTTGAAATGAAGACATTCTATTCCATGCAGTATTCCCGTGAAGGATGTGGTACATTCACACTGAAAACAATCAACAACACTAGAATGAGGACGATTACATTTGCTACATGTACATACAAAACTATATTAACAGAGATTATGGCTAGGCTTTAAAATCGACCGATCATGAAAAAACAAAACAAAAAAAGCTTATCTTTATATATCGATCTATTGCATCCTTGTAGAAGCTACAAGGAGAGACAGGAAGTCCCCAGCCAGATACTATTGACCTCGGGTGACATTTATATCTGACCCAGGAATAGGCACTGATGGCATGAGTTCCTCTTTAGATAACAGGGTGACAGTCTGTCTGTTTGTCTTTTGTCAGAAACACACACACACACACAAAAGGTTTACAGGAACTGGTTCAACCTCCTTTAGGGCAGACCAAGTCCTGGCCCAACGTCTTCCATCTTCATGCACTCCGAGTCATGGTAACATTCCCTTTTTGTGATTGGTTGAGTCTCTGTTCCCACACCGATGTGATTGGTTGAGCCTCTGCACACACAGTGATGTCAAAGAAGTGCTTCCTGAATGATCTGAGTCTGTATGCAATGTTTTACTGTGTCACAAAGTGTTTCTACTCGCTAAGGCGTTGAACAAAATCGGTTGGTAGAAATGCATGCACACGTACACACGCACACTTTCACACACACATTCCACACACTCTTCCGCCATCAGTCTTTCACGCGAGGTATGTTGTACGAGTAGTGGACGAGGGGCAGGCCTCTGCTCTGACAGAAGCACGCTCGTCCACAGGCCTGCACCTGGTCCGAGCTGTCCGACACAAACGAGTCCCCCTCGTCCGCGTACTCGGACTGGGCCGAGGGCGTGCCGCTGTCCGCCCAGTAGCCCTCCGCCCGCTGGCACGGCCCCGCACCGGCCGGAAGGGTGGGGCAGCTGTGGGACTTCACCAAGTGTCTGCAGACTGAGGAAGAGGAGGATGAGGCCCGGGCGTGGAGCGCGGCAGCCTCACACTGCTCACACCCCCTCGCCTCCCCGCACAGCTGGGAGTACGCCCCACAGTCATAGCCGGCAGAGTCTCCGCCCCCCACGCCCTGACCACAACCACCACCCTGCCCTGGCCCCGCCTTCACACCCCTGGCCACTCCCGCCCGGCCCCGCAGCCTCTGCCAGTCCTCCCTGAAGGTGGGGCTAAAGAACACGTACAGGACCGGGTTCAGGCAGGCGGGCAGGGGGAAGAAGATCAGCGTGACAGACTTGGCGATCTCAGGACCTCCTGCGGTACCGGAGGCGGCCAGCAGGGGTGCGAAGGAGAAGGCGGCGACAGGACAGAAGAAGATGCAGTTGGTGAAGATGAGCCAGGCGACGTGGCGCAGTGCCCCGCTCTGCTCGGGGGCGGCCAGCTCCGTGCGCCCCAGGCGGCAATACAGCCGCGTGTACACGCCCGCTGTCAACAGGTAGGCCAGCGCGTTGAGCAGCACCAGGGCCACCGTGACCCCCAGGGCCGGGCCCTCGCCCCCGGAGAAGGGCAGGCAGAGAGGGGAGGCCGAGGGCTGGCTGGAGCTGATCAGAGGCAGGCAGGCCGCAGCTGCAGCCAGGACCCCCAGTAGGCCCGCGGCCAGGCTGATGCGCCTCTCTGCCCCCCTGCTCCTGCGCGGTGAGGCTGACACCGCCGCCGTCTTCCCCAGTAGTGGCCAGACCGCCACGCTGCGCTCCACCGCTGCCAGAGGCAGCAGCAGGACAGCCCACTCCGAGGAGAAGACCGCCAGGACTCCCGTGACCCGACAGCCCACGCCCGTCTCCCACCACACCCCGAACTGGGAGAAGGAGCCCCAGGTGGCTACGTCCAGCACGCTCAGCACCCCCACGTAGATGCCGGTCAGCAGGTTGGCCAGGGCCAGCAGGCCCATCAGCAGCCTGGCTGGGGGCAGGGAGGCTGGGGACGAGGAGCCCGAAGGCAGGGCCCGCTGGCTGGAGAAGGTAGCAGCCAGAACCAGGCTGTTGCAGACCAGGGAAACCAGGCAGATGAACCAGACTGTCAGGCGGATCATCCAGCTACCCAGGAGATGTTCACACGGCTTGAAGGCTCCTGGAGAGAGGGATGGAGGGAGGGAGGAGGAAAGAAATGAGAAGATAGATGGAGGGAAGGCAGTAGAATACGGGAGAATTTGTTTTCCAAACAAATAGCTACTAATAATAACAATAGTAACACTAATATTAGCTGTGTAGAGTAAGTAAGTAAGTAAGACTTTATTTATATAGCACATTTCATACAAGAATTGTAGCTCAAGGTGCTTTACATAAAATCAATAAAAACAATAGTGGAAAAAAAGTGATAAAAGTAATAATTAAAATAGCAAATCTATAAAAACAATAATATAACTAATAAAAGTAGTAAAACCCTTCTGAGATAAAATTACTTCAATGCTTCGGTAAAAAGGTAGGTTTTAAGCTGTCTTTTAAAAATGTGTAGCGTGTTTGCTTCCCTAATATTTATGGGTCATTTGTTCCATAGTTTTGGGGCGTAATTGACAAAGGCCGAATCACCAATCTTCTTATGACTGCTTCTGGTTACCTCTAATAGGCCTGCATTTGATGATCGCAGAGTTCTAGCTGGTGTGTAGTTTATAAGAGAGTTAGCAATGTAGCTAGGTCCTTGTCCGTGTAGAGCTTTGTATGTGAGGAAAAGGACCTTAAAGTCAATTCTGAAGGTAACAGGGAGCCAGTGTAAAGTAGCTAGGACAGGACTAATGTGTTTTCTCCTTTTAGTTTTGGTTAATAATCTAGCTGCAGAATTTTGAATGAGCTGTAGTCTTTCAGTGGTTTTTTTGGGAAGACCAGTGAAAAGTGTGTTACAGTAGTCCAGCCGGCTGGATATAAAAGCATGAATTAACTTCTCTGGTTTATGAATGGTCGTACCTTTGCTATATTCCTCAGGTGAAAGAAAGCTGTTTTGGTCTCTTTATTAGATGCTTACTAGATTCTTAGTAAGCATCTCTCTTTTGGATTTGGGGCCACATAGTAGGACTTCGGTTTTGTCTTCATTTAATTTAAGAAAGTTATCATTCATCCATTTGTTTATTGCCAACAGGCAGTTGGTAATGGAATTGATGGCCGTTGCATCGTTGGGTTCAGTGGATATATATAGGTGTGTCATCCGCATATCTATGGAAATTTATGTTATGTTCTCTGATTATGTTGCCGAGTGGTAACATATAAAGAGAAAAAAGTAATGGACCTAAGCAGCTTCCTTGAGCAACCCCGTAGCAGTTATCATGTTTCTTGGACCTATGGTCACCTAAACTAACATAAAACTTCCTTCCTGTGATATATGATTTAATCCAGTTCAATACACTATCCGTGAACCCAATAAGATTTTCCAGTCTATTGATTAGGATGTTGTGATCAATGGTATCAAATGCTGCACTGAGATCTAACAGGATAAGGATAGAGACTTTATTTGCATCAGAGTTTAGTCTGAGGTCGCAAATTATTTTGGTGAGAGCAGTGTAGAGGATGCAGACAGAAAACAAACATGTTGACAGAGCTACCTGGTGAGGGAGAGCAGTGCATAACCATGGAGATTCTCTCCACCACTTCTCCACCTGCAACACACAAGGAAACAATGCCCACTTCCTGTTTACCCTCAAAATCACCTCATGTCAATGAAAAATATATATACGATAATTATTTCTTCTTTTTTTTTTTTTTTGCAGTGAGGTTGTGAGTTCTCTCACCTGCAGCGGCCTCCGGAGGAGGACTCACGATGGAGTCACAGCCCACGAAGGCGCAGCACTGGTAGGCGTACGGCACAGAGATGGACCTGGGGGTCACAGAGGAAACACTGATGAAGTCTGGCTGGAGATCAGTCTGACCCACATCTCCCAGCAGCTTCACCTTTACCACATGTCAGACTTTACTGTACCAGACAGTACTGTAGCTGTGTCTCAGTGTGAATGAAAGACCAGCAGTGTGAATGTGATCCTGCTGCAAGGTTAGAACTTGTTAACCAAGACATCTCTTCATTCCATTCCAAACTATGTGCCTAGGCCTTAGGCCTTAGCCACTGGCAGACGGGCAAGAGAAGGGGTGGTAGGGAGATGGTGCGTGTGTGTGTTGTTTCTGGATGAATTCCGAGGCGATGTGTGTGTGTGTAAGCATCAAGGCGTGTCCTCCTGGGATACTGACCTGAGTCTGGGCAGGCTTTTTGCCGTCAGAATGCTCTTCATCTCCAGGTTCCCTGTCAGTTTGAGCTGGTTCACACCCGTCAGACCAGCGGTGGGCAGGCTGGTCAGAGAGTTCAAACTCAGGTCCCTGCAACACAGCACACACACACCGCAGGCTCCCGTCACACGTCTACATACTAGCACGAGCGTCTCACACGCATGTGCACCGCTACATGGCGATGTGAGGGACCTGGTGTGAGGTGGAGGTAAGAGCGTCTACTCACAGGTTGGTCAGAGAGGTGAGGGAGAGGAAGGCATGCCTATGGATGCTTCGGATCTCGTTCCTACTCAGGTCTCTGTGGGAGACAAGATTTAGCCGCACGGTTAGACTGTGCATGTGCCGTGTGTGTGCATGTGTGCATGTCGGGTATGTATAGGTTTTTTTTCTGTGTGGCGGTGAAGGGAGGTTAACTCACAACAAGCGCAGGGCAGAGAGACCCTGGAATGTGTGTCTGTCGATCTGCAGGATATGGTTGTGCTGCAGGCTTCTAGAGACAGGACACGCACACAGGAGGAGAGAACAGAACATGTGGGTGATGAGGGAGCATACACACATCAGAGATCGGGCGAATGGGTGAACGGCTTGGATTCCTTTTGAGTATTAAAATGTGGACATGCAGTAGGTGAGTGTGTGTGTGAGATGTGTCGACTCACATCTCCTGCAGCTGGACGCAGCCCTGGAGGGATGGAAGCTCCTCGATCTGGTTGTAGGACAGGTCTCTGCAGGAGGCAGAGGGAGGAGGCAGAGGGAGGAGGCAGACGGAGTGGAGTCAGTTACGTCTCACAGTGCCAGGTGTGGTGCATTATGAGGTGTCTCATGGCCACTCACAGAGTTCTGAGGAGCTTCAGGTCATCACACAGGTCAGCAGGAACCACAGCGATGTTCGTACCAGTCAGGGTGCTGGAAACAACATGCAGATATAAAGACTATTACCACGGTCACGACATCCTCTCCCAGCGTGACAGACACACAGAACACTACCACAGACGGGGGTTTCCTGTCCTCTGGGGGGGGGGGGTTTACTCACAGGCTCTCCAGGTGGTTGGTTCCTGTGAGGACTGGGAACTCCTGCACCTGACTGGCTCCTCTGAGCATCCTGCAACACAGCAGGTCCAAGAACACACTCACATCAGGTACATCAGAGCTAAGCCAGTGGGTCAGTAGGTTTAAGAGATCTACATCATCTCAAAATGTGTTCATGACCTGGAAGCTGACCAGGTCAGGGCTGGGGGGGGAGAGGAACTTACAGGGAGTGCAGGTCTGAGAGGTTCTGGAAGGCCGAGGCCCCCACGGAGGAGAGAGGGTTGTCGTACAGGTGGCTGGAGGAGGGGACAGGGGAGAAGAGAGAGGAGGAGAGGACAGTGTGTCAGGACTCATCCACTATGCAAGAATGGCACCATCTTCTGGACATGTATACCCAAAGGCACACTGATATACAGTACAGTTCCAACTTGCAATGCCATCATTAAGAGTGCGAGAGAGTAAGATAGGGAGAAAGAAAAACAGAAAGGTAGCAAAAGTGTGTGTCCATTTAAGTTCAACTTTGTTCTAAATGTGGGTTGGAGGTATAACAGGTCATAGTGTGGGTACAGGCATTACACCTTACATGGTTCTGAGAAGAGGGTTGTTATGGAAGGCTCCTTCAGGTATGGCAGCTATATTGTTGCTGTGGAAACCGCTGGAGAAAGGGAACAGACCCAGGACATGGTTAGTACTTCTCACCCCTCTGCAACAGGCCTTAGAGTGAGGGTAGGTGGTTTAGTATCAGGCTTGCCCTTTGATAAGGTGACAGGCTGCTCCCAGTACTGTGCTTGTGGTCTCTAGTATGGGCCAGAATGACTCAGCTACTGCCACAGCCCTCCTGTAGATGGCATCTGTTGATTTGCTAATTGAGCTTGTTGATGGACGATTTTCTGACTAACTATTATGTTTGACGTTCTATGCCTATGCCACAGCAGCATTCACCTCTCTAATGAAAGAAACAGGCTATCAAGAGTCGACAGGATCATCAGAAAGATCACATACATGGTACACATCAAGCCACATCTAGTAAAGAAATACTGATGTTCTGTGAAGATTTTTTTTCTTTTCTTTTTTTTTACATGAATACTACATGGATGTGACCTCAGTTCAAAGGCCGTGTGAAAAGTGTCTCGCGAGTGGCTCTAGCGCTCCCAGTCAGCACTTTGACTAAGTAGAGACAGAGAGATGAGAAACCTGACTTTTTCATCTAACAAAGGGTTTGGAGCTGTCAGGGTGTCCTCCTGAGTGAACCCTGCGCGTCTCCTCGCCTCGTCGCTGACAGACGAGAGGGGAGGAGAACAAAAGAGGACTAGAAAGGAAAACAGATAGAGTGGTCTGTGTGCTCTGATGCTCCATCCATCCAGACACCCTCATCAATCCCTCAGCTACCTCACACACACACACACACACACACACACACACACACACACACACACACACACACACACACTGGCGTTAGTATCTCCCTTTTCTACCCAAAACACAGCCTGACACTATCATACTGCAGAGGGCACCTAAAGTCCCTTCTGTCTTCACTGTATTAGACAATCAGTTAATACAGGGCTCCAACCACACTACCACTTTGAATTAAAGTGGCATTAGGAAAGCATAACAAATGGAAGGGAATAGTATGATGATGAAAGCAGTCATTAAGGAGTGCACTTTTCTTTAATTCGCTTAGTGTGTGTGCGTGTGTGTGCGTGCGTGTGTGGGGGGGGGGGGGAGGGGCCGCCATACTCACAGTTCTTTTAGCTTGGGCAGGGTCTGGATGGCTTTGGGGAATACCTTGATGTTGTTGAAGTTCAGATCCCTGGAGAATGACAGGGAAAGAGGAGATCATTGGCTGTAGATGTATATTACACACCTCACTACCACGCCAAAACGATGCAAACACACAACATTACAATATCACCATCTGTTTGTTCAAACCTTATGAAGCCCTCTTAAGAGTACATCACTACATATATCATTGTCATAACAGACAGATAACATAGCTCAAAGCATTGATATTAACAGTTGTTTTTATTCCGCTATTACCCCTGGGCCAGTGGGCAGCTGCTAATGAAAGACCAGGCTGCCTCTGATGCCTGGTGTGTCACAGTGCTGCCTCTAATGCCTGGTGTGTCACAGTGCTGCCTCTAATGCCTGGTGTGTCACAGTGCTGCCTCTAATGCCTGGTGTGTCACAGTGCTGCCTCTAATGCCTGGTGTGTCACAGTGCTGCCTCTAATGCCTGGTGTGTCACAGTGCTGCCTCTAATGCCTGGTGTGTCACAGTGCTGCCTCTAATGCCTGGTGTGTCACAGTGCTGCCTCTAATGCCTGGTGTGTCACAGTGCTGCCTCTAATGCCTGGTGTGTCACAGTGCTGCCTCTAAGTCCTGGTGTGTCACAGTGCTGCCTCTAAGTCCTGGTGTGTCGCAGTGCTGCCTCTAAGTCCTGGTGTGTCGCAGTGCTGCCTGGAGACGGTGGCCAGCAGGGTCATCATGGACTCTGCTCCATTTATCCTGGAGCAATTACAACAGGAAGTGGACACACTGACGTCCAGGCAGGGAGGTGGGGGGTGGGGGGGCTCACAGATGTACGCACGCATCCACTCTCACATGCAATGGGAGAGAAAAAGCTAGTGAGAGAGAGAGGGAGAGAGTGTGAGAGAGAGGGAGTGTGAGAGTGGGGATAGGGGGGAGCAGTACAGAGCTGCATGCTTCACTGTGAACTTACAGGGTCTCCAGGTTCTCCAGCCCAGTGAAGCAGTTCTCTCCAATCTCAACAATCCTGTTGTTGTGAAGATGCCTGAAAAACAACAACAAGGCATCCTTCATCCTCTCTACTTTCACAAAGCTGCTATGTATGAGACAAGACATCTTAGGCTTGAGATGTTTCCGAGCAGAAGAATACACGCACACGGACACACATACACACACACTATAAAACCAACTTTTCCATACACCGCATGGCGTCCGATACACTGTGAATGAACAACACAGCACTTCCACATCCCCCAGGCTCCCTGTCTGACAGTAAAACTCCTTCAATCTCTTCCCAAGGTAAGGCCGGGGTCCTGTGGAGCCATCAGGGGGAGCACAGAGCTGTGATCACTAAATCAGCTGTCAGCGTGAGCTCAGCTCTCGTCTACTCAGGTCTGTCTACGCCTGATGGATTCACAGTCTCTTCTTCCTGTTTATTCTCACTGCCCCCCGGGGACACAGGTTTGTCCGATTTTCCTGCAAATGAGGCCCGCGGGCACTGCCATTCGCCTGTGTGTGTGTGTGTGTGTGTGTGTGTGTGTGTGTGCGTGTTCCAGAGTAAGTGACGTATGTTGATCTACTTAGCTGATAACTCATCTGGTAAGAGACAGAGAGGAGCAGGGTGGGTTGTCTCGGTCAGATACTAGCATAGCTGTGGTCGGCCCCACAGTTGACCAAGAACCCTGATGGTGCAGCTCCTGGTGTGTTTATCTGAACACGTGATTCAGAGCCAGTGGAAGGAGACAGTGGGAGGGCAGCCTGTACTCACAGCACCACCAGGCTACTGAGGTTGGCGAAGGCGTGGTCTGGGATGACGGGGATGCGGTTGAGGGCGAGGGTCAGAGCCTGGAGGTTGGCCTGGTGCCTCAGAGAGTCGACGGGGACCTCCGTGAGGTTGTTGTCGTCCAACCAGAGGTGGCGCAGCTGCTGCAGGCCCTCGAAGCTGTCCTCGGGAACCACGGTGATGTGGTTGGCGTCCAGACGCCTGCGGACGGAAGGAGGGAAGAGTGAAAGATTAAGTTGAGGAACGAGATCAGGGACTTTCCATGATCAATACTGTATCAGCAATTTATGACACACAGCAGCTCTATTTGTTCTAGAAAAGCATACTTCTCCTGGTGCTGGAGCACCTCTAACACTGCACCTGTGTCTTAAAGCATAAACCACCACTACCCAACTCTAACTCAATCCTGACTTGCTAGTCTACTGTGTTTTCAGATCCTCCTCTTCATTCCACAAACTCGAACCAAGTTTCCCCTTGTCGTGCTCTCACTCCACCTCTATCTCTACTTCTCTCTCTCCCTCGACATTCCCTAGGAGTCTGTGTTGGAAGCAGCAAGGCCTGTTGATTGACATCTTGTTCTCAGAGGTTTCAGACAAACCCTGCTCTGCCAAAATGCATTACTTCAGCTTCAGACCTTAACCCCCTCGGAGGGAAAAAAAAGACATCTGTAGAAAAAAGGGAGAGAGAGGAGAGAATCAGAGAGAGAGAGAGAATCAGAGAGAGATAATCAGAGAGAGAGAGAGAGAGAGAGAGAGAGAGAGAGAGAGAGAGAAACATGGAAAGAAAAAAAATAGAGGGATCTGTGAGGTGATAATGGAGAACTGGTTTTCCAGAGAATCTCTGCTGCTCCACCTTCCAGATGGATCCTGACCTGCTCACAGAAGGGGGGCCAGGTCCTACTGTAGACCCAGACAGTCAGAGAAAGACACTCAGAGACAGAAAAGGAGACGTGGGGGTTGGTACTCACAGAGACTGGAGGGCGTGGAGGTTCTTCAGAGCTGCACTGGGAACGGTCCTCAGCTGGTTGTTCTGTAACATGCTGAGGAATGGAGAACACATGAGGAACCTGATCACATTCACATCTACTGGTGCAGTAGCTCTGGTCTCCATGGTGTTACTGGTCTCCATGGTGTTACTGGTATCTATGGTGTTACTGGTATCTATGGTGTTACTGGTATCTATGGTGTTACTGGTATCTATGGTGTTACTGGTCTCCATGGTGTTACTGGTCTTCCATGGTGTTACTGGTCTCCATGGTATTACAGGAGGACAGGCAGACATCCAAGTGTGTACAGTAGTAGAACAGGGATCTACAGGCTGCAGTATGAGGTGGAGATGAGCCTCTGAATATTCAAGGTATTAGAAAAATAGGAATAGGAGCAGTTTGTGTGTGTATGTGTATGCCCAGTGACAATGTCAAAAATCAGTCAATGTGTGAATCCTACAGTCTGCACTCAAGTGCAAATCGATAGTTGATCTCCCTTCCTCTATCAGCTCTACTGGGCCCTGGGCCCTTCAGATTCCTGACTGCTACACCACCACTTCCTGTGTGCTACAGCACCACACACAACATAAACGCTCACACTCTCAGGAAAGAGCTGGTCTGTCTCACCTGCTCTCCTGAGTCCCTGACACTGATTTACTACACTCTGATTTACTACACTCTGATTTACGACAGTGAAGAAATACTGGTTCTGAACTGGTAAACAATTATAGTTTTACAGTGACAGTTGAAGAACGGTATGAAGTATACAGTAGGAGGTGTGTGTGTGTTCATGAATGTGTGGTTGTGTGTTAGAGTGGGTTGTGGCCCAGGTAGGCCAACAGGACTTTGGACTCTTTGCTCAATGCAAAGGCAGAAAGGGCATGGCCTTATATGCATGTGTCTGTGTGTGTGTCTCTGTGTGTGTGTATGTGTCATGCAATGAAAACTTAACTTACAGGACTTTAAGCTGGTGGAGTCCAGACAGAGCTTCAGGGTGGATGAAGGAGAGATCATTTCCTGCCAGCCGTCTGAGATAGAAAGAGAAAAAAAGAAACAGCACAAGAGAGAGATTATAAATCACATTGAGAAATGTTAAAAAATGGTCAATCACGATTGGCTGATAGATGTTGAGTGTGGTTCATCATTGGGTCAAATATTCTAAATATCAGTGAGCATTAGAAGAGCACCCCTAAACTGGAGGAGGCCAGTGGTATCAGGCCCAGCGTGACACCCAGGGACGTGTAAGTGAGATGGCCTGTTGTCACTTCATATGACACCCAGGACATGTTACGACTGGCTCCCCCCCCCAATCCTGTTTACCCCCTTCTCAAACAACCCATACTCCCCCCCCCCCCCCCCCCCCCCCCCGGGGCCCATCCTCTCCACCTCCCTCCCAGGAAAGCTGCTGGCACAAGCAGTGTGAGTGCTACTTCCACCAGCACTATTTTTGAAGAGAGTTCGGCAGTATGTGGTGACTGCGATAGGAGGTTGTAGCATCTACTTAGTTTGAATGCACGAGTCAGCCTGACTGCAAGTTTGACCTGAATGTAAATTTAAAATAACTGGTGTGAATGAGGACAACGTGAGAGAGAGAGAGAGAGAGAGAGAGAGAGAGAGAGAGAGACAGACAGAGGGGAGGGGACTGTGTCTGTACAGCGACTGTGTCTGTGTGTGTTCAATAGACGTGTGTGAGTGAGAAGAGATTAGGTAAGAGACAGATACAGAGAAAAAGAGAGACACGAGAGAGAGAGAGAGAGAGAGAGAGAGAGAGAGAGAGAGAGAGAGAGAGAGAGAGAGAGAGAGTGGTGGCTGGGCTGGGCTGGAGACATAGCTGGACTCCATATCAGGTCTAGAAAGATTAGCAGGTGATTTATCACCATGTAACTGGAGTCCAGAAGCCAAGCTGTCACAGTCAGCCCAGGCCCAACCACCCCCCCACCCCCCACCCCACCTCAGAACCCAGAGCTGCAGGGTGTCAGCCTGAAAGCCAGAAGGTGTTTGAGGAATGATCCACGCTACCTCGGACTGGTACAACCCCCCCCCCCCACCCCCCCCCCCATCTCATCATAGAACAGCCAATGTCTACAACCAACCTCATGCACAGAAACCCTTTGCTTCATACTTGGCCATAAACCCTGACCTGGTTTAGTCCTGCTGAGGCCCAGGATCTCCTCAGGAGGTAAAAGCCTTCCAGAACATTCTAACCTAAATACAGGCACTGTTAAGACCATGCAAAGTATGGATGTGGGGGGGTGAAGTCAGCTTAAACCTTTCCAATAAGTATAAATAATCCTGTTTCCAGTGCTTGAGAAGGCTGTACCCAATTGAACACAGCCAGAAGTTACTTGTGTTACAGAAGAAAAGTGTTAAAAGGCAGGAACAGCATCCTACAACATGCTGCAAGCTAAAGCCCAACCATCGAAGACTGTGATCACACACTGTTTACACGATATATAGCTGTTGTGGTTGACCATAATTGTTAAATTAGGATTTGAAACCCTATATGGCTGTCGGAGAGAGAAACGCTCTCACTCACTCCTTATCTCTCTCTCCTTTGACTTGACTTGGCCCCCAGTCAAACCAACAGTGATTGCCTCCCAGCCGTAGTTTCATCCTACAAGGACAGTATGTTTTTCCAGCCAACCCTCCAAATCCACCACACATTCAGTCACCTCTGGTTATGTTGTGGTTGACAATTTGTCTGTATCGAATAATGATATAAATAATGCGAATCGACAAACTAGCTTTGAATATTGCCAGTATTTTTACTTAACCCGCTAAAAGTCCTGGAACCTCAAAGCAGAGGGCCCAGTCTATGACCTCACCGTACCACACACAAACCCGGCAACAAATTGTCTAGGACATCCTTCATGTCAGTGAAGTCCCAGTCCGCCCACTCCCTTTCTCTCAACACGCGCAGAACCCCCCCCCCCCCCCTACCCCCCAAGGCTATGCTGAGAGGAAGAATGTGCTTAGCCTTGTTGAGGAAAGACTCAATCCTTCTCCTCTCTACAAACACCCCCTAAGACATGCTACTACACCCTCTGGCCGAGTAGAGGCCCTCGCCTTCAGGGAACAGGAACAGGAAGGAGGCTGTTTATTTGTTTATTGCCGGTATATATATTTATATTATATACACACACATTCATACACACACATCTACATACACATATTAACTATATATAGTTAATATAGTGTATAAAAATTACAGATGAGTGTATAAAACACAACGAGTTTGAGAGAAATGATCCACATGTAGGAGTGTCAATTCCATTGACTGACAGACGCAGTGGCAGATCGTCGACCTAAAATGAACATGCACTGACAACTGTAGCATGCGCACCAACGTTTCTACAGGTGTCATGGGAGCAGGAGAGAGCGAGACCTACAGGCATGGGGATACCTTGAACACCAAAACATAATTAGTAAGAAAAGTGGAGAGGTTACATGACTGAAAACTCTCTTCCTCCCTCTCCATATCTCCCCCCTTCCCTTCCCCCGGGCAGCAGTGTAGTGACACTGGGAGAGTCCTAGCAGGCCTGCAGACACAGAGCAGCCTTCTGAAGATCCATCAGCCCGATCCACCTGAGGCCCTGTTCCACTCAGAGGTTAAACAAACACATCAGTGAACCCAGGGCACCTGTCAGTCACAGGTGTTCCGGAACGCCGTAACAGACCCTGAATATTCTGTTGGTTCTAGAACATTCAGAGACCAGCTTCACAGCAGGGTCTGGGCAAACACAAATTGAAAATACTACCAAATACCTGATTACTTAACGTTCACACAGTGGAATAAAAACAATGGAACTCTAAGGTACATTTAACACCACTCACTGAACTTCCTGTTCTTGCTCCAGGTGTGCTTCCCAGTCTACACTACACATGACAGGCCTGTCTAGGAGGGCCCCTGTGTCAGGGGAAAGGTAACATGGAGCAGTAAGAGTGTAGCTAGACTGCGTTTTTTAGCCCCAGTTGTCATGGAAACCATTGTTTTGCCTCCTTCCTTCCTGCCCTGCGCATTCCTCTGCACAATGCGATGAAAAGTAAATTGCCCCTTCGACAAAGCAGACCGAGTAGTGTTTGTAAAGGACTAAGGAAAGCTAAGACTGGTCTGGATGAAAGATGCACGCACTGCTTCCAAAAAAAAAGAAAAAAAACACAAACCGCCACAAAGAGCTTTCAACCCTGGGAGCCCGACGTGTTCACTGCTGGTCATTCTGAATTCTCAGGGTATGTTACCTGATATCAGCTAGACAGATCTTATCTACCAGCTGAGCCAGACAGAGGGGATATTTAAAGAGTAAAGAAATGACAAACACACAGGCAGATTAGATAGGGATGCTGAATGGAGCCTTCAGGGATGTGATATTGCCACCCGGCTTAATTCCTAAAAAAAACATTTCCAACGGGGAACGTATCGTGAACACATGTGGAAAACACGCAGCGTGTCAAACATGACCGCTTCGTTGATAAGTGTTCTTTATGCGGCTGTCAGCAGCTCACTGCTGTGAGACAAGTGGAGCTGAGAAAGCCACTCGACTGGTAAACGCAGCATTATACAGTAGACCTGCTGTAGCGCAGGGCAACACGGTAAAGCGCTCTCTTATGACGGCATGGGGAAACAGATGGATGTACACTCACAGCTCCTCCAGGTAGGGCAGGCTTCTGAAGACAAAGGCTGGTAGTTCTGTGATGTTGTTCATGCTGATGTCTCTGCAGAAGAGGAAACACAGGATGAGATGAAGGATGACACTCTGGACATCAGTCATTAGATGAGAAATGGTTCAATAAAATCGAACCCAACCATGCTGATATCGTTTGCGTGCTGTAGCCTCATAACCGCATTAAGCACAAACTCATTCATGGTGATTTGATTACATAAACACTGTTTTGAATTCCAGGTGAGGGACTATAGGCTAAAGATGAAGTATTACATAAAACCAACAGGTATTTTAGCAGCAACTATGGCATTTAACATAGGGATCGTTTATGGCAGAAGGGAGATACAGGGCTCCAGACTAACTTGTTGCCTTGGTTGCACTGGTGCGCCTAACTTTTTTATTTAGGTGCACCAGCACAAAATTTAGGTGCACCCAAATTTTTCCTTGCGTCGCCACAATTTCAAGGTCACCTTTTTATCACGCTCCATATACATTCATATATATTATGTAAATGATCTTAAACAAGAATAAGGTGTAGGTAAATATTTTTTTATTTGAAGCACAATAATACTGTATATATATAAAAACAAATCTTTTAAGTGCTTCACTGAGCTACCAAACTAAAACATTTTAAGCAAAATAAAACATTTCAAAATAGAAAGTGCTACAGTTTAAAAGTGCTTCCCTGAACTGAGACCTAACATTTCATGGCTCAAAGTCTTATAGCGGGTCCCACCTTGCTGTCGCATGCCCTTCAGATGGCCAACACCTGTAATTTGGCCTTTTGCCCTATGGCCTTGGCTAAATCATCTTGCCACACTCTTCCTAGCATCAAAATCCTAGCTCCATGGGTTAGCTCCATGGCCCAGCTTCGTAACTGAGGGGTCCGCAATTCATTTTTACAAGGGGCCACATGAGAAACCTGAAATGTGTTGGAGGGCCTCATCAATTCGCTCACTATTCATTTTCTCCCATTGTAAAAAGCAGTAAAGTATATATTTTGATTAGCTGCTACTGGTTATCAGAAGAATAAGGATATTCTGTAAATATTTATATAAATATTTTAGATTTTGGTGTAGGTCAAATAGGAAAGATTATAGAAGTAATAAACAGTATAAACAACAACAAGTGTTTCATTTTATTTGTAACCAGTTAATCTTCACAAACACTGAAAAGTTGTTTTGCAGTATGTTAAAGATGTGGAATTGATCAACTTTATACAAAAAGCAATACGTTTTTTCAGTTCATTTTGTTCTGTGAGAGAAATCCACTGGGCTTGAACAAGTGCATCGAAATCTGTCTGAATGTCTGAGGTGGATATGCGAAGGACAGCTGACAGGTAATGATCAGGGTCTGCAGTTCAACTAGCAAACCATCAGCCCGCGCCCACTGAATCAGTCAAGTTCTTATTATGTCCGCGTTAGTTTTTTTTCTTCACAGTTTTCACTTTGACCTCAGTAAACAGATACTTAGAAGTCCATGTCTTGTTAAAAGTTAATCAGTGGCAAAGTTTTTCATTTTCGAGGGCTAACCAACAGCTAACTCTCCTGTCGGTGAGGTTGCGCAAGCGCACATATGTAAATCGCCTGATCACTGTAGTCTTTCAGGACTACATATTTACTACCGTTTAACACATTTCTTTATTTTAAATTTTTGATTTACCTCACGTGGGCCGGATTGAGACAGCCTGTGGCCGGTTATGGCCCGCGGGCCGTACAATGCCCAGGTCTGCTAAACTGACTCTCTGGTGCTGAGGTCGTAATTTCAATCACACAGCACGGAGCTACAGGAATATCTGGACCACAGCCAATCAGAGGCAAAGACCCGCCCCATCTCTGTCTCTGATTGGTTTAGACCACGATATTCTCCAACCATGAGTGTCAGTTCCGTCTTAGGATAACAAACGTTTCGTTTGTGGAGAGACAGCGGATGCGAGGAGGTTAGGTGCACCGGTGCGACCTAGGAAAACATTTAGTCGCACCCGTACACATTTTGGTCGCATTGGTCGCACTCTAGAGCCCTGTCAGATATTGTTAGGGTCACTGATTAGCCATTCTGATATTAGTCCATACTATCATAAAGTGAGAGAAGGACACCATCCTATGTAAGCAAATCCTATAATGTGATTCTCAATAAGTATACCCCTTTATTAGGACTGAAGACGTAATACCTAAACCTTTGTCTGAAGAAAAGTTTCTGAAAACAGCCCGATTCTCGACAGAATCTCCCATGGAGACAACCAAAGACCTCTTTATGGGTATTTTTTCTTTTTTTCTTCTTCTTTGTAGGAGCTAGGCCCAGGGGATTCTGCCACTCGCTCTCTCTGAGCCCCAGGAAACACCGACATGTAGCAGCATGACAGGTATGCACACATAGGAGACCAGCGGACTAATATGGGACTCCAGATATGAAGTACAGAAAGAGATTAACAAGGTGCTAATGAGAAATGTTCCAACACAACAGCACCAACAATATCATGACTTCACATCCAAATGCCCTTTTTAGTGAACTAAAACGATGTATCAAAAGACACACATTTGCAACTAAAGAATACTGGAATATTAAATACTGGAATGAAAGCAAAAAAAATAATATTGTAGATAACTATTGTCTACTATTGTAGATAACTATTATTGTATAACTGAGCTGGTTTGCCTTCATTAAAGAGGACAGGGATAAAACAACATCAGCAGAAAAGGCTCTGACACCAGTTAAATCCATCCACTGTCAGGTCCTCAGAGAGGAGCTACAACTCAACAGAGACAAGCTTTTAACTGGCCGGCCATCTTGATTAAGAATCCATTCACAAGCTTCAAAGTGGAGCCCGTAGACACCAGATGTGGAGATGGAGCACAACAGGGCTGAAAAAACATCCTGGGTCCCTTAATGAGGCGAAACTCCCTCCTAAACAGAGAAGTCATCTTGGATTTCACTGCCAGACCTCTGAAGTGTGTGCATGTGTGTGTGTGCGCGCGCATGTGGCTCTTAAGACCCTCAGAGGATCATTTTGCTCTGCTCCTGCTTGGTCACTACACATAGCAGACACGCACTTATACCCCTCCCCCCACACACACACGGAACATATACGGATCATACACGCAGGGAACACATCCATCCATCCACAACGGTAGGTCCCCAATATAAGCCCTCTGCTATCTCCCTTTACCATCAGGCTTATTCAATTACCTTATAGCTCTCTTAACAATGGTGCAAGACTCCTTGATCCAGCTTCCCCCCCCCTCCCCCTCTTTCTTTATCTCTCTGCCAGCTCCCCTGGTGAGGCTTAGCAGACTGCCGGTGTGGGGATGTCACCGTTGGTGGTCCCATGGATACATTGAGACGTGTTGACAGTACCCTCACATGTCCACCCGCACCATGGAGCACCTTTCACAGGCTGTTGGCTGTAGGCTGAGAGCGAGGGCTAGGGGAAGGGCTAGGGGAAGGGCTAGGGGAAGGGCTAGGGGGACGGCTGGGGGCGCTCAGGAGACACGATGTGGAGAGACAGAGGAGACCAGGGAGAGATACCAGGGAGAGACTGTGTGGACAGAGAGGGGAAGACCAAGGGAGGACAAGTTGGACACCAGAAGGAGACCAGGGGGAAAAGGATGTGTCTGTTCAGCAGTTTAACTCATTAAGACCATTCCTGCATGTCAACCACTGTTCTGAGGGACCCTTTCAAACGCAAAAGTATTACTGCAGAATCCCTTTTCTGCGTCCTTGTTTGACCAAATAAAACACTGTATCGATTCCTCTGACCCTAAAAGAAACCTTTCCTGAAACTCTTTCCCAACTATGTATGGAGAATGTATCAAAATGACATTAGTTTACTGCTAAACACTATTCACTGGAGGGAGAGAAAACAAGCACCAGGAAGAGGCTTCCATCAAGTCTCGACAGAGCCCTTCTTCAGACTCTTCTGGAGTAAAGTCTGCCAGTCCTGAGCTGATCTCAATCCTTGCTCTGCTACGACAGGCTGGCTGAAACCGCAAGGCACCAACACAACTGAAATGAAACATGAGCAGTTCCCCACAACAAAACACTTACCACAGTTCATTTATTTTAGAACAATCAGTACCCGTGTGTCCTCGGCAACATGATCAACTATGTATCAATTGTAATTAAATGCCTCTCCTCAGGCAACAAACTTGAAAAGTAAGACAACCCAGTCTAAGTGTGTGGTATTACAGGGAGCCATGCTATCTGTAAAGTGGCTCTCTGGAGGGCCTTGGTTGGTTAGGGTTAGGAACCTGGTTAGAATCTCAGCCAGGGTTAACGTTCCCTCCCAATTATACAGGCTGCTGCCGTTAGTCCACAGACCAGATGAGGTCCTGACCAAAGCCACAGCACAGCCACAGGGGCATACATTAGAGAGGAGTGTGTGGAACGTGCATGTGTGTGTGGTATGTGTGTGGGTGGGTAGGACACTGGCACCACAGTCAGGAGGGAGAGGAAACTAGCGTGCCAGGAACAGCAAGAACAGCCAGGATTGACAGGATGACGGGGCCAGATAAGGCTGGTGGAGGCAAAGAACCCGAGGTGTAGCTGACTGGGACTCCCTCCTCTGTGGAGATCTGAGGGCGATGAAGAACGGGCACTGAGGCAGGTGTGAAAACAGCCAGATCTCATGCACGTATAGTCTGACATCTTCTTTCAGGGACTGATAAAACAAAGTCCATAATGTCTCCCTTTCTTGACCAGTCCTCTGGTCAGACTCATTATTGACAGGAATCCTGTCATTTGTGTTTAGGTGTGACCCATTAATGAGTCACCAGGAGTATGACTAACAGGACTGCTGTTCAGGAGGGGGTCTCTGGTGCTGTATATCAACCCCCCCCCACCCCCCCCCGGACTGTTGTTTCTTATTGACTAGTGAGGTGACAAAGGTGAGGACAGGAGAGAGGTGGGTCTGGCTGAGACCACTGGAAAGGAACAGGCACACAGACAGCTGGCTGGCTGGTAGCTGGATGAGTGCTGGCTGGCTGGCTGGCTGGGTGGGTGGGTAGCTGGGTGTATGCTGGCAGGCTGGGTGTGTGGTGGCTGGCTGGCTGGCTGGGTGTGTGCTGGCTGGGTGGCTGGGTGTGTGCTGGCTGGGTGGCTGGGTGTGTGCTGGCTGGCTGGCTGGGTGTGTGCTGGGTGACTGGCTGGCTGGCTGGGTTGTTGTTGTGTGTGGGTGCTCTGCTCTGTGAGTACACAGGGGGTGAAGTATTTACCACTTGGGTAATAGGGCCATCTGACCCACATAGCTGGAGCGCAAACAACCGTCCTGGTCAGCTAGCACGTCTGTATCAAAATAGTAGAAGAGTGAGAGGACGCTAATATGACAGTTAGGGTGAAAGTGAACAACTTTGTACCTATGTTTACTGTCAGTTTCATTCATTGCAAAGTCTGTCTGTTTATAACATACAAAGCCAAATACAGGGAGAAAGACAGAAGAGAGGGAGAAAGAAAGAGAAAGAGAGAGAACAGTGTGTGAGAGAGAAAGAGAGGGAAAGAGAAAGGGAGAAAGAGGTAGGCTAAACATTCTCCCATCCAGCAGTCATCCTGTTTGTGAGCGGGAACTGACTGGCTCCTTTCACCTCTACTGACCACGAACAAAAGTGTCATTCAGCATAAGATGGATAGAGGGCACCAATGGTAAGTATGCTAGCTAGACCACTGGAGTGAAAGACCATTAGCCCCCCCCTCCTCCCTTTTCTGTGCCCCCTCCCTTCGCCTGTGGCTACCCTTCCAAGTCCCAACTTGTGCTTGTTCACGCTATGAAAGGACTTCAATTGAGATGTGGGCCACACTCTCACACCCCCTCCTGTGCACGCAGACGCGAGGGCGTGCACATGCCACCAGTGTGCACACTCCTGGCTCTGGGGAGGCTCCGTCTTTTGTCACTCATCATATCCTGAGTGCAGACACCAGGCAGAGCCATAGCTACATTAAAGGACTGGGGCGGGGGGGGGGGGGGGGGCAGGAGGACAGGGGGGGGGGGGGGGGGGGGGGTCTAGTGTGCTGCTGCGTCGAGAGGCCCCTTTTCCTCTTCCAGGCCCCCAGCTTCTCTGTCCTCACCTGTTTCCCTCAGGCACGCCTGCTTCCATTTCAGCTGCCAGGAATGACTTCATGGACACACACCAACAGGCAGCCCCCGCAATCACACAAACCCAACATCCCTCCACACTCCCCCCCCCCCCCCCGGCCACAATAGTCCCCCCCCCCCCCCCCCCCTTTGCCCCAGGACCAATGCATGGGGCTAACACAGCACATCAGGCACTGTCAAAACAAGAAGGACAAGCCTTCTCCATTTCCTACGTGCAGCATAGCAGCATATCTTGAGCAACAAAAAACAAAAAATCCCATGCTGGACGTTGGGCTGCTAGACTTCAACAGTATACATCAGAAAATCCACAACTACAATCAACTACAATCCTACTTCTCATTGCTCTTCATCCATCCAAGATTCCCGCCCGTCCCTCTCTCCACCCCTGTGCTTGTGTTGCTGCGGTCATGGCAAGCAGGTAGTGGTGGAGGGAGAGGAGTGGTTGGAGTAAGTACTCAAACAAAGCCAACCTTTTGCAGTGCCCTGCAGTGTTCCTGTAAGGCAGCTGTCTGGAACGGAGCTGCTTCTGTCGTTATCCACAAGCGTGTCTGTGTGTGTCCATCTCCTTGTTCCTCTCCATCAGTCCAGTCCTTAACACTAACCTCATAGGTATGTCAGACCGCTCTTTCAGGAAACATTCTATAGAGGTTGGTGTGTGAATATCTATCCTGTCCATACCCTATCCCCTCTCCTTCTGAAGCAGCCTGACAGGAGAGAGGCTCCACAGCTGCTGTGTGTCTCGTTAATCCAGGGTGATCCCTAACCCGGCCGATGATCTCCATACAAAGGACCCGGGGAGAGGAGGGGGACAGCAAGAGTTCAGGAGACAGAGGGAAGAAAAGAACCTCCACAGTAACAGAAAGAATATGAGAGAGAGACAAGGAGAGAGAGAGAGAGAGAGAGAGAGAGAGAGAGAGAGAGAGAGAGAGAGAGAGAGAGAGAGAGAGAGAGAGAGAGAGAGAGAATCAGAGAGAGAATGTGAAAGGCTGGCTCTCTAAGAGCGTGAACTGGATTTGTCACATAGTTATGAGCTGAAAAGCGGTCATTAAGCAGTATTGATGGCCTTGCACAGAGAGAAAGACCGAAGGCTTCACACATTCTATTGTAACAACATGGCACAATGTGTTGACTCAAGGCACTGCTTGATAACTGGTGCACTACATTACCAACTTTAAGAAAACAGGCTTTAGAACAACAAAATGACAATGGTGTGGTTGAAACACAATATTTAAATAATATAGCCTATATTATTAATTAACTGACAGATGTATTGGTACTGGTTAGGACGGAGAATTACTGAGGATATGTTTTTACTTGGACATGTTTGAAAGAATTGGAATTAATGTAGTGTGAATTCTCAAATGTAATAAAGCGAAACATCCTTTGAGTACCAAACCAATGATCCAGAACTGAAGGTTTTAGCATGTGTTTTGTTTGTTGTTCTAACAAAAAGATCCATAACACCACTGTGGAGTTCTGTCTGTTTTCTCCCAGTCCCATCATGCTCGCATTATCCGCTCCTGGTTATCAGACTATTCTAGACTACAAAGAAAATTCTAGAATACTGCCATGTTCTGGAACTGAAACACTGACAGATCAAAACAAATACAATCCCAGTCATTCTGAGGGTGTATTTGTAATCAAATAAAGGGGTGTGAAAAATACTTTTGTATTTTCATTATAGATATGAAGTACATGTCAGATTGATCCTGTCAAGGTCACGTTTGCTTCCTGTTCAGCACATTGGCTCCGTCCAACAAGCAGTGCACAACACACAGGCCCTCTCACACAGTAGGAGGGACTACCTAGCTGATGATTGACTAGCACATTGTGAAACAGTTAAGGCCACATAACGAGGGATGGATTAGTTTCACTTCACTGTAGGCCCATGGAGTAATAATCAACTAGTGTGCTCACCCTCCTCCTCTCTCACAAACATGGCAGGCTTTACATACCATGTTACAAAGACCTGAAGAGATTTTCAACCGAGTACGCACTTGTTTATTTTTGTGTTAACAAACACTTCTTACTTCAGTTCCACGTGTGGGGTTAAATTGGAAACATCCTTTAGGATGAGGGCATTTTCCCATAGCTATTATTTAGACCTGCTGCCTGGGAGTGCCACTAGGGTCCTACCGACGTCTATAAATGTATCCTTTATGCATGACAGCTGGTGGAAGTTTTGCTCATAACATCCCCTTTCATTGTTTAATGATGCTCACTATTTTCCAAGTTGCGTGTAGTGCTACTCATCCCACTATAATTGTTGCAAACAACCTCTGTTAGATAAACTAAAAATGTAATAAAGACAGGTCCTTGGCCTCCCTTGGGGACATGTTGGAGCACAGCTCTGCATGCTGTGGGAGCGCGTGCGGTTGTGTTTGTGGTTGAGCCCAGACCTGCTTTTCCAAGGCAGGGAAAGTTAAGGGTTTGGGTGCTTGTGGTCTCACCAGGCATCTTCCCAGACAAGGATGATGCAAGGATGAGAGGGGTGATGTCCAAAATCAAACCATAAGCATCATGTGAATGATAGTAACATATGACACAATGATCAGACACAGGCAGACCTTTAGAATAATGATACGTTATCGTATCAACAATGGTAAACTAGAAGAACAAGCATGGCAACCATCAGAAGACTACATGTTTCTGTATTTGTTTTGCTGCATCGGCAAGATAAAGTATTAGGCCTACTAAGAGTTATTTAAAAGTCAGACTCCAACACAATGGATACTATAAGGCTAAAATGTTTCCATTCATCATTAGTAGGCTATTCGTGCAAAATACACAAGAGTAGCCAACCTTGTCTGTTTTTCTGACAAGAATTGTTCATGGACCTAACTATTTTAAACGGAAAGGCAAAGAGGCAACATTTTTAAACGCCAAGACCGTGTGAATGTTAGTGACATTTTACTTACAGGTAGTATGTGAAGGCGCTGAGACCAGCAGGGACTGTGGTCAGACCCTTCCCAGAGCAATCTGCACCTCCGTCCTCGTCGCAGCTGCATGAGGGCGAACAAACTGCCGGAGTGGACTGTCCTTGACCAGCGGCACCATCATGTTGTAAACACAGCCACAAGAATATCCAAACGGCAAAAGGACGCATTTTCAAGTTCGCTTCAGACTGGGCAACAAAGGCCTTTCTGGTAATCTATTCCTGTTCGTCGACTTTTCATGTGGCACAGTGTAGCAGTCTGTTTTTCGTATAGGTAGCCTCCTACTAACACAAGGAACAAAATTGTTAATGCTTTGGATCAGGCACACCTAAAAATGTCCGTTCCGTTCACCTCTTTGTCAAACGTGGGACATATTATTTGAGCGGTTTACCTTTGCGGGTTAATATTCCTACTTGTGTGGCGTGATCACTACCCTATCGCTGGTCCCATGAAAATAAAGTCGGCTACCCTTGCACCCCATATGAGAAATCGTCACCTACGCTTTTTCCGTTTTCGTTGTCCCATTAAATAAACAGAACAGGCGTAGGCTATTTCGTGCTTCCTTTAGAATGACCACTCAAGAATGAATTTGAAATAAAAAACATAACATGTCGCATTTTTATATTGTTTTCCCTCTCCTGATTTGTTTCCTGTAGAAAAACACAGTCAGCTTTCAGCCATTCCTCACGTTTCCTTCCTTTGCTCCCCCGCCACCACCAGCCCGCTTTACTTGCTCGCTGTGTAAGCACCCTACCGGACAACCTTCCGTATGATGCGATTCATAGGGTAGGCCTGCTACAACCATGCATATTAACTTGACAACGTCACTTTTACAAGTAGCCTACCCTAAGCGCAGCGACTGTAGCTTCAAAAACTTGAAATGGGCAAACAGTTAGGCCTACTTTATTGCTCTTTAAATGCTCTCGCAGTTTTTATTAATGTAGGCCTAGTAGCCAGCATTTTATACACAAAGTTACCAGTTAGGCTTACACAGGGGGCAGATGGCGGGGGGATATGTGCCCCCCTAGTTCGTGACCCCGATCCCTCCCCGTGCACACACACACATACTTTTGAGAAGAAAAATAAAACTGTTGATGAGCTGTAGTTCCTTCCCAACACCAAACACACATTTCCAGACATCCCAAGTCTCCCGGAAGTTCCGAGAGTCTCCCGCATTTCAATAGCGGCTCCCTGACGCCCGCAAATGCTATACAATCTCCCGGGGGGGGGGGGGGGGGGGTACATTATGCATCAGTATTACGTCCCGGGGGAGGGGGGGGGGTGTTGGGGGGGTAGCCATCTCCCTGAAATGATTCTCTGCAGGTTGGGATGTCTGCATTTCCTGCTGTCTCCCATTCACCCCATGTGCTATACATTTAGCACTTTTGAGTGTATGTAGGCTACTGCTATTAATTGTATATCACAATAACTCATACACTGATTTTAGTTTCTAAAACATTTCATTTTAAACATCTTTATTAAAAACATATCTTCCTGGGTTACCTTTGTGCAAATGTCCCTTCTGACTGTTGGTGTTCCTGTTTAAGGGGTCCTAAACCAGCTGGTTTTGAGCTGCTGAGATGTAATCACAAACAATACCCTTATGATCGCATGGTCAGGTCAGGTGACATTAAAAAGCTGTATTAGTATATCAGTAGACCACCAGCACAAATGGCTAAATTAAGCCAACAAAATACAATCACAATTTTTCATATAGCAAACAATGTACTTAAATTCACATACTAAAGACAACTTATCATGGCCTGATGTTTTCAGACAATTTCTGGTGACAATGAGACAGGCCAAAGCCTATCTTAACAATTGTTGATTCATTTATGGCTTCCTAAAAAGTCAGAGTCCCATTATTACTTTTAGTGTTAAACCATTAGCTGAAAGTATGTGAAATGCCTCATGAAGCATAGTTGTATAAACTTGAAGGACAACACATCCACAAACACTTCACATACACACACACACACACACACACACACACACACACACACACACACACACACTAAGAACACATCCACCTACACACAAACACACACACTGCAGTCAGTGATCCATACTACAATATAAATATTTTTATGACTCAAGCAAAACTATGTGCATGCATAGGCCTATCCCTTTTGCAAAGATTAGTCTAAATCAAGATCAGAATTTTTTTATATAGACATGCTGGAGGACACTCAAAAACAGATTTAGGAGTTTAGTTTCCCTAAACTCCTAAATGGGAGGATGATGTTTACTAATGTATTTGCACTTTGTCCTTAGTTAATTGTTTAAAGGTGCATTATTGGTGGTGGGGGGGGGGGGGTCTAGAGCTATTTGAGCTATAGACATGGGTAACTAAACCCCTATGGTTGACACTCAGGCATGGCTAAACGCATCAATGCAGGTCATGATTCCAACGAATCTTTGCAAAAGTGAGTGGTATTATTATTTGCTGGCTCTGACTTCAACACTGACTCTTATGCCTCTAGATGTTCTTTTTTGTTGGTCACACAGACATTTGTGACATTTGAGTGCCTTTTTGAGGTAACACATATGATGTAGGGTATCACAAGGAGGGATGTAGGCTGATTCATCCTCCCCTGAGATGCGCTAGTAGCTGGTAACATCCCTAGGTTAACCTATACAGGCCTACACATGTGTGGGAGTGTGTGCAGAGTGAGGGAACTTTAAGGTAGCAGTCAGTATGGGTCAGTTAGTTTTCTGAGTCATTTTGTGCCAAAGATTAAATGTTTCTTTTCACATACATTGGAATCTTAGAAGACTAAATTACGTTTATTGACAATTATTAATTGTACATGCCGTTCTGTACTGCAACTGCAATTACGGACTCCATAGTTTCCCACAGAACAGCTCAACTATGGCTACATTAAATCAAAATCTATTTGGCTGCCAAAATGGAGGTAATGTATCTGTGCACTTCACACGCCCTGTAGGAATGTTTTAGCAACCCAAGAGGTTGCATTAGGGTTTGCAAAATGTTTGTAGCTGAAAGAAATTGCCAACATCGTATGACTTTTCAGTTGCAAATGTCATATTAGAGTACAAAGACTCACTGTCGATTTCCATTGTTTCTATATGTACCAGCTAGCTAGAATCATTAACATAAGCCTAATTGGGCATGTCAGAGCGTCTACCCCATAAATTAATATGCATGAGTCCCCATCAACAACATTTCACCAGAATTACTTTTTAGAAAATATGACGGGGAAGGCTAAGGTGGGAATTTGGGTGTTTAGTAACACTTCAAGATTGCATAACCTTGAAAGAAAGCTAACTTGAGCTAGCTGAATCAGTCATAGGGTTAGGATTATTCTGTGTCATAATAAGTTAAATGTATTCATATGTTGTAAAGGATGTATGCTGTAATATTATTTATGTTCTCATTTGTCAGAATCTTTGCAGGTTTTGATCTGAACACTTTAGTTTTGCTGCTAGATGCACCACTCTTTATCACACTGTATTAACATTGCTTTACTTGATTTTTTTAAACTGTTCTTTTGGGGGGTGTATCAGTAAACAACACTTCTGACGTTAGATTTCAGGTTTTATAGTTAGTTTTTACAATCTAAATGCTAAATCCCAGTTATTAATAGTTAAATTCCATCTGCCACTATAGTGAAAACATGCTTACGTCAATCATTTTATAGCTGGGTTGGATGGAGAGCAGGAAGAGAGATCCAGCAAGTGAGTTTTCATGTAAATCACATTTGCATAATTTGGCAAGTGAAAGGTGCAAATTCCGTTGTTTTGATAGGTTGTTTTAGGAGGAAATTTTCCATGCAGAAGACCATTTACATTGCAAATAGAAAATCAGGACACGAATACACGTCATATCAAAACAAGATTATCCAATCACAGTGGTCTGAGGAGGGAAAAAGATCAACTGGCCCCTCGATGGGTGATTTCAACTTGTATGGCATATAAGTTGAAATCATTTATCTTAAACTAAGATAACTTCAATTAAGTTTAACTAATTTCAATTAGGACATTGTTTTTGTGTGGCATCTCTGACTAAAGCAGTACTGATGAAGGTGGTCATGTGTTTTTGTAAATTAAAGGATCCAAATTCAACCTGTAGATGGGTAAGTTAAGATGAAAGCAATACTGACAAGTGACCTCTGAAATATCATCGTAATATACTGTATGTTAGTTGCATCTTAAAAGACTGCCTATGCTTTTACAGTGAAATAACTATGCATAAATTGTGTACAAACACAATTTAGTTTACATTACATTTTCCATAGTCCCAGATCACATTAAAAAGTGAGTCAGCAACATCCAAAAGCCACATAATTTGCTGTATTTGCTCCCTCCTGAATGAACCCCAGATGTGTGTGCCGAAGAAGAAAAGAAGAGAAAGAAGTTCAAGTCTTAGGAAGAGAAATACTACCACTCAGTGGCAAGACTTAAAAATGTTCCAGCATTTCTTACCGCCTTTGTAGCACTGTAGTCCAGAACAGAGTGATGGAAGCTGTACCAAGCTTCTGAAGGGAACACACTGGGTATAGCAGACATTACAATCATATATTATCGACAGAAAATTGTTAGTTGGCGTTACAAAAAAAATGTGTGAACATTTTATGTTGGGTGTTTCGGAAACCCATTTCTGTGTGGTAAAGCCACTTATTTTACTGTGATAAAGTTTGTGTGGCACTTAAAAAAGTGCTGTTGGTTTATAGCATGTATTGTTTCATGTGTAGTTGTGTGGTATTGTATTGTCTGTTATTGTATTGTAATGTACTGTGTTTTCCCCCCTTATTATTATCTGATAATGTTGATTAGAATGGAAAACAGCAAAAAGCAGCAAAGGATATTCAAACCTCAAGACGACAAGTTACGTTGGAATTTCTCAAATGGTATTCATAGGCAATATAAAACCACTTATATTGAATGTAAAAGGAAGATATGATAGAGATCATGTTACCATGTTAGATCAATCACAGGCCACCCAATGATCCACCAGCATACACTATATGTTGTGCCAACTCCACGATAAACATACAAGGTCGCTGTGCCAATTACAGTAGACCTTGCTTTGTCGTTATCTACTGAGCAGAGAGAGTGAGTAGCAGAGTTACAATGTTCACTGTGGACAAAGTCCCCTCAGGCTCACTGGGGGTGTTAAAACCTGAGCATGGATGGATAGAGAGCGTCTTAACGCCAGATGACGCTGTCTGTCTAACTGTACGTACTCTAAGATGTGTCTGTGACAGAAGAGTTCTGACAGGTCAGTTAGAGAGCAGTCGTTGTCTGAGGAGCACAGCTCACATGGATATAAGTACAAAACACACACTCACATTCACATACTATACAGTCTATACACACACACACTTGTTCACACACAGGACAACAGACCAAAACAGAGAGAATATAGAAATGACCTCATGAAATTAAAACTATTATTCGCTGTCTCGAGGACATAAGTTGCATTCAGAGTTATCAAATGCTTGTGGGATTTCTCAGGCAACCCTGAGTAGGCCTACTGTACATAACCTTGGGGCATTGTCAGGGTGTTTTGAGGCAGATAATGGAAGCCATTGAGGACATGGGCCATTGCTGTTGGAGTATGAGTATGCTCTGTCCAACACCATGTGTCTGTGTGTCTGCTGAATCGTATCATCCAAACATCCCTGCTAGGGGCCGCGTTGACTAAGAACCTGTTGTCATGGAACACACCAGATTCAAGAAGAGTAAATGGAACAGAATGGGGGATTGTATGTGTGGACGGCGATGGTGGTGTCTCATTAGGACTTCAAAGATGTGATGTGAACTACCCGTGTGGTCCTGCCACTCAGACAAGCGTGTCTGGTAAGATTGGTCTGCTACCACTGTTAGGAATACCCTTCAGTCATGTTCCAATCAGTCATACACACACATGCAAATATACACATACACACACAGATAATACAAGAAACCCTGCTGTTTCACATGATTTTATGACATCAGCCCTGTATATGTGGACACTACAGAGGCTCTTTATCCGTATTATAGTTTCAGCTGTGTGAAATATCCTTGTCGATTCATACTGCCATTGTCCTTTCATACTCCATCACTTAAGTTTGTCCTGTTCTGCTTTTCAGATGGGATTTCATTAAAAGCACTCCTTTTGTCATGAATGTTTGAAATAAAAATGTCTGCACTTCATTTCCTGAATGCCAAATAAGACAGTCCTAACCTTAACTCTGCCTTTGAAAGAAATCTACTTTGACAAAGACACTCCAACCACAGCTCCTAGGATATGAACCAAAAGAGAGAAACACTACATTTGTTCCGTTCTGCTCTTACAAATGCAAATGTGACTCTTAGCCGCTATGCACCACAGAGAACAAGAGTACAAACTCACCCTGATAGTCACCCCACGCCCCGCCCCCCCCTTCACATACACACACACCAAAATATAATACATGGAATAACAATAAAAAACAGCAGAAGCATAGAAATCCAGAAGCTTATATGAAAGGCAGCATGGCCTGTAGCTGCAGGCTGTGTTGTGAAAGCACGCTGTCAGACACATTTCCAACCTCTCAATCTGGGAGCCCTGCTGATGGGTAGACTTGGCTAATCCTGCCGGCTCATTGTCAAGCAGCATTAGGAGGGGACAGGAGCACCAGAAACCATGCTGGTCCCCTTTTGTGAACCCATAAAGTGCCCTGCCGGTACACAATGAGGTGAAACACTGGAGTAATTTGAACACGGGAATATGCTTGAACAGCGACAAGGGTGCGAGTTCACAAAATACATGGCCTTAAAAATAAAAGCCTGGCACAGAAACGTCTCTTTTGTGTTTCTTCTCTGTTCTCAAATATATATTTAAGTGGCCTTAATATGACCTAGCATAGTCAAGATTTGGCATGGTGTCAGGAATGAAGTCCGGTGTTAGCTATAGTGATTTTATGATTTACCTAAATGTTTTAAGGTACATGGTGAGGGTGGTTGAGTAACAATGTTGTCTCAGCCATGAATCAGAATCAGAATGGGATTTATTCTCCATGAAAGTTTGCACAGACAAGGAATTTGCTTTGGCAGGAAGGTGCATACAATAAACATATACCTAAAATTTAAATATGTGGACTATCTATACTAAGGGTACATAAACTAGCAGTACTAAGTGGGATTAGAATATAATTAAATATACAATAAAATATAAGTTGCCGTAAATTACAATATAAAAATACAAATATAACAAAAAATACAAATGTACAAGATACCATTTTGTAATGCAGTGCAAAAAGCAGTGTGATTTAAGCAAGAAGTCATTAGAGTCAGTGTGGTCCCTTGGCCTTGTTGAAGAGGCCAACAGCGGAAGGTAAGAAACTGTTTGTGTGGCGTGAGGTATTGGTCCTGATGGACCGCAGACTTCTGCTGGAGGGGAGTGACTGAAACAGGGAGTGTCCAACAGGGAGAGTAAAACATTTAGTAATATTTGCACCAACAGCTCTGGGTGAGTTGTGAAGCTTTTGAGGGCCAAAGATCAGGTGAGTCAGATGCTTTGTAACATTATTTCCATGGTCACAGACCTCACTGAAATGAAATAAAGGAGCCCACATCTCTAAGGCTGCATAAAACCATCTATGGGGCTATTGAGTTTGTGGCATGACTCATGGTCTATCACACTGCATTGGGAAACCATAAGGAGGAAAGAACAGTAGGGTTATATTACGATAGCTCCGAAAATAAGAAACAGAGAGGGATAGACAAACAAATATTTCTCTCTTGCTCCGTTTCTCTCTGCCAGGCCCTCCATTTCTCTCACTCCCTCTTTATTTCTTTATCACCCTCCTCACCTTATTCTCTTATTCTCTTTCTGAGAAGCAGGTACTGAAGGAACAGAGGCAGGCGCCATTGCTTCCATCCATGTTAAGGTCATGGATTTCTCCATGACGTTCGAGCATTGATGTTTGACACCTTTTGAGTCAGCACTATAAGGCAGGGCAATAAACCACTGGTGCTCTGATGTCACAGGCTAGCAGCTTATCCTCTGTGAATCCCTGTAAGCAGCTGCCCACTTGAATCCAAAACAAGTAGCAAATTCAGGTATTTGAGGTGCAATAGATTCAGAATTACAGGCAGGATTTCAGTGTATCCAACCCATCACTTTCTACTGGTGCAGGACTTACTCTGGCTCCACTGGATTCCAGTCAGGCACCAACACCACCCAACTCTTAACACACCCTCCAAGACCTATCCTACACCCCCTGCCAAATAACCCTATTTCCTTTTCTCCTTCCAGAGAACCCGCTCCCTGCTGAGAGACAACAGAACGATTTCCTATCGGTTCCCAAGATCCAAACTGTTAGTGAGAGTGACTCATTGCCTTATACAACACATGCCCTTATGGTTCTTCAAGTTTTCTCTCTCTCTCTCTCTCTCTCTCTCTCTCTCTCTCTCTCTCTCTCTCTCTCTCTCTCTCTCTCTCTCTCTCTCTCTCTCTCTCTCTCTCTCTCTCTCTCTCTCTCTCTCTCTCTCTCTCTCTCTCTCTCTCTCTCTCTCTCTATTTATCTCTTTCGTTCCTCTTTCCCCTTCTGTCTCTCCTCTCTCTCTCCCTATCTCCCTACCATGTGTCTCAATACACTCTCTCCTCTCTTATTCTCTGTAGTCTCTCTTTCTTTCTCTCCATCTCTCCATCCTTCCCAATGGTGCTGAGTCTCAAGGGTAGACTGAATGTCCTCTTCCATTTGGCTGCTATTTTGGTCTCCATGTCAACAAGATGTGAGTCACCATGCAACACAAAACAACTTCTTTCATGGACACTCTCTGGAATCTGCCACTGTACAAAACCCAAGTGGAATAGCTTGATTTCCTCTCATTATTTTGCAGTTCCAATATGCATGATGCTCACTGTAATCACGCTGCAATTTCTCAAGGCTGCATTTTCTCTGGGCTTAGTTGGAAAAGGGTGTGCCTGCTAGATCACTGGGAATAGTGGTTTTGATTTCAGACTGGGGTCCCTTGTCTCCTGAGAATAAAGAAAATCGCACCCCAGAGCCTGTTTTCATAGCCTACACCTACATCAACTCACACATGACAAAATTCTCCCACAAAAGAGAGGGATTCTTGTCATGAAATACTTAAAACAAGAACATGACTTGAGAAGAATCAGATGCATTCACCAGCTTTTGTCTAAAGGATGTTTTCATCCCACTGCCATAGTGTTTGTTGTTGTGTGAGGTGTAGTCTTGTCAGTGAGTCATGTACCCACAGAGAGTTCAGAGGGAAGAGCGTGAGAGAACAGGTTAACCTTATATTCTCTCTCTGCCAGGCGACGACCGGGGAGGAAGCAGGAACAACAACAGAAAGAGGTTTTTTTCCCTGTTTTACATTCGTACATCCTGGTTTGAAACTCGACAAGGCGCCCATATTATATTCATGAACATTCTTGTAGTGTAAAAACTTTTCTCCTTGCACTTTTAAGAGTAGGTTGAATTAATTGGCCTCAGAATAGGAAATGTGCTTCACCGCTTGCACACATGTTAACGCTGATGAAGGTTTTGGTGTAGGCTGTCATGTCCATTTCTACTCGTCTATGTCTGTCCCACTGGATGTGGAGAGCGAGCCTTGGGCAGCACGTTTCAACCTTCCAAGGCATGCTTATGTAGCATGAATGCCTCTGGTACACTGTTGGACCATGCTTGCAATAGGACAGTCTTAGTCCAGGAACTGCTTATTTGTTGTGATGATGTTTGTTTGTAACCAAGTTGAATTGGTTCAGCATAATCCTCAGTATAAATACCGCCAGCCTGTGCCCGTGAAAATCTAGTGTTTTGGTGACGTAGCTGGCTAAAGTGATATTGGTTGTCACAAGTTGACACCTGTTACAGTGACGCCGCAATTCTTTCTTTTTTACAGATTATGAAAATTGACAGATAAACCATTTATGAAGCAAATCTCTTTAATTCATGTGTACCCATACACATTTTGCTTTACCTCAATATTCCCAGTGTTTTTACTTGACATTTGCTGTTTATTTCACAGTTCCTTAATGTATAAAAAGGTGTGGTGACCAAGTATTGCATCATTAATAGACATGTGCACCTGTTCATCAGACAGAGACCTGTTTTCCCCTCATAATCTACAGAAACATGTCATAACTGCTCTCTTCAAGGATATTTTTCAACCTCTTTGATGCGCTAAATGTGTGTATGAAATATCTGAATGCAAATATAGATATGATCATTATCAGCAGCCGCAGCAGCATCATAGACAGAATTGTTGAATGTATTCTGCTCTCTCTGCCATGGACTGGAACCAAGGCGTTCTCTCTGAAGCGCTCAGCTCGCTCTAGCCCAGAGCCCTGACCATATTTCCAGCCTCCCCTTCTTGTCTCAAACTAATGAATAATTTCTCAACCAATGTGCTCAGCCAGAGTACATCAGAGGACCAGATCACGTCATTGGATCTCTCTTACGCACATATCCCTGCCAATGCAGCTAGGCAAACCTTTTCCCAAAGGCCTCTGGGAGTTGTTGTTTTTGTTGGAGGGTAATGGCTGGTGTTCTCAGCAAGCCAGAAAGTGGAGACATACAGAGGGAGGGACTTAAACGGATAAATATAAATCTCTTCTGGAAAATGAGCTTGTGATAGGAAAACATATTTTGGGCTTTTACTCAAACCATAATCTATATCATTCCAAGACCTGTTTGCTCTTTAACTGATGCACAATCTCTCTCTCGATCTGTCTTTCGCGCTGTCGTTTTCTGTCTGTCTTTCTTTCACACACACACACACAAAGACGGAACTTGAGCGGCTCAGTGCTGTATGTATCCAGCATGGCGTCCGTGGTAGCAGCAGCAGAGGAGGTAGGTGGAGCTGCCTGTGTTCTCTCCCAGACTCAGAGCCCCCGCATGGAGTCATTAAGAATCTCTCCCAGCTGAGAAGCAGTGTCTCCCTATTCACACACGCGTCACAAACACTCACACACACACACATGCACGTCACACGCACACATGCACACACACGTTCCCCACGTACACACGTCACAGACGCAGGCACACACACGACTCACGCACAGATACACACACACACACACTCTGAAGCAGACTCATGCTCACACACACATACGTATGCACACACATGACCACATACTGAGATATAGTGTGGCACACAGTGTCCTCACCAATATTGTCTTTCTATAAAAACATAATATTCCCCACTCTCGTCCTGTCACCCCCCCAGTCCCCTCACTTCTCCTTCTCCACACCCCCCTCCCCGCACTCCCGCCGTATCACACCTTCACATAAACAAAAACACAATTCAATACAATTAGATTTTCTGTGACATGACTTTGGTAAAGACTTATTACGAATCAAACTATATTATTAAAAAACAAATAAACTATGCTCTAGTCTCTACATCAGGTTTTAAAATCCAGAACCAAATGAAAAATAATCATTGAGATACCAGCGATATAATTTCCCATAATTTCATCATTATAAATCCAGTCATGACATCGTTTTATTTTATGTTAAATGTTTGTATAGCTGCATCTGTAAATATTACACTAATACCATAAGTTAGATTGAGCATCTCAAACTGAAACTGTATTGTCAGCATTCGAAAGATGATGTTCTCTTTGTGTTCCACATTGTTGTTCTATTTTTTCTGTCTCTCTTTGTCTCTCTATCTCTATCCTTTCGATTCACTCTCTTTCCATATCTCTCTCTCACACCGTCTCTCCACCCTCCTCTTCCTTTCTCCATCTTATTTCGGAGTCTCTCCTTTCTCACCTCTCCCAATCATTTCTCGATGTCTCTGTCTCTCACTCACCAACACCTATGCTCATGCGTCATCTGCCTGGCTCTCTTCTGAAGGGCAGCTCACTTAAAGCTCCCATTGGCTCAGTCAGTCCATGTCGTGATGACATCTCACACCCTGAGCTTAATTAAATACGTCTAGGATTCACACATTTTCACACTTCCATCCCTCCTATGTACGTCAGTGACATTTTATCAATGAAGATTTTTCCTTGTGCTTTGAGGTGGACTCATTAAGAACTAAATAAACCGACACAGCCTCTGGTAGATGTTCATGGTTGGTTTGGACAGTGTGTCCTGTATGTTCTTGCATTTGTGTTTGGGATTGTTTGTGTGCTTGTGTGTGGGTGTGTGTGTATGTGTGGGTGTGTTCATTAAGCCATCCTACTTCACATCCAAAGTATAGAAAATAACGTTCAGTTTCCAAAGAATGTAAATGTTTCCATTTCATTCTTAAATTGCATGATTTTGCACTGATCAATGCAACAGTCAGAAAGTACAGACAGAAAATGTGGATGCTCAATTCAAACTCATTCCCTGAAATGTACAAATGTTGGTGGCTTGAACAGGACTGTTGAGTTGTCTGGCTCATTGTTGGTAGAAGCCCAGTCTGATGAGCCCCTCCCCTCTCCTGACAGCCTCTGTGTGTCAAGGCGGGGGGTCCCTCCTGGATCAATGCCAGCTGCATGATTAAACACTCTATTGAATGGCTTTGCCCTGGCCCTTGGACCTGAAACTCTCTAAGCCACCAGCCCAGGTTGTCAATGGCAATGAGCAACAATTAAGCGTCTCTGCTCCACATCCAGAACACCATAGAACAAGACAGGAAGTCTTAGTCTGGCTGTGGGAGGAGAAGGAGGAGGCGGAGGAGGAGGAGAGGATGAGGAGGTGGAGAAAGAGGACACAAATGAGTTGTGGTCATCCTATCAAAGAAGTGATCAAATCAGACAGACAAACTGACAGTGAGTTCATTTCATATTGATACACTTTATAATATATGCTACATAAACATTGTTTGTAACTTTGATACAATTACATAATGAAATATAAAGTGGAAAATGAATAATACATATATTCAATTATGACATGGCAAATGGAGAAAAATGGTGGTAAACAGACATAAAAGTATGTAAATATGTGTGTGGGAGAATGGGTGTGATGGCAGTATACCCCCCGCCAGCCACAGACCCAGACCCAGACCCAGACTAGCCCTCTTCACAAATCTTCACAAGATATAGATTCCTCATATCATATGTACCGGTAACTCTGATTAACAGTTGACACTTACGCATATTTAGAATAAGTTGTTGGCTGTTTGGCTATCGAATACTTTCAGTGATTCCAGCAATAAACATGAAAGTGTGTGTATTTTTAGAGGGCGGATGGTAGGGTAGTTCTGATGAATCATCCAAACCAAAACACGGGGGATGCTTTGACCCGGCATGGGGAGGAGGGGGGGGGGGGGGGGGGCAGCCTATGTCTTCATGGCCTAGCAATGCTCCCAAATACCTCCTGTAATCATAATGTCAAAGCACAAAACAGACATATAAATCACTTCACATTGGCCAAAACAAACGGGGCTATTAACCAGACACAGGCATGGAAAACTGTGTCATGCCTCACAATTTTGGGGGGCATATTCTGAATACCTCAGCTGACAGCTCAAACCTATCACCTCATTCATCAGGTGTACATCTGCACGTCTTATATGGTCAATGTATTGAGGCCCGCTTACAGCGTATACAAATACATAGTGATGCTGTATGTTTTGGGGGGTTATGATCATAGACAGGCTAATGGAACTTGAGTCTGTTTCTGTTTTAAGAGTATTCTAAGTATGGAACACTGTCATCCATTCCGAGGGCTACCGGTCATCCAACGCTAATATTTACAACACTGATCGCAGTCGGTGTTGAGGTGAATCAGAGGAGGACTGAGGCTCGCCACCAACACATCTGGGTTTTCTCACTCTCGTCAAAAGACATTTCTTTCTTCTTTCTCTGTAACTAAATCCAGTCATATTTGCCATCAATATCTGAACTACCAACCCTACATCTCTTTTTCCTTATCTTAATGGTCCTGTCCCCCCCCCCCCCTCTTCTCCTCGTAGCTTCTCCTTCCCTTGTCTTCTCCCCTCCTCCCCACCTTTTGTCCTGTCTGTGTTCTTCTCATATACAGCACTAGGGGCTGCAGCCTAGTTGATCACTAGCCCTCTGCATCTCCAGTCCTCTGGTCTTGCCGCTCATTCTGGACAAACTAGAGGTCAGACTGAGGAACACTACTCCTTACTGTTAGGGTGTACGGGTGTACATCCAGACTAAGCTCTGTATTTCTGATTTGATGCTCAAAGCAAACTTCAGCTCTGGAAAATTTAAGAGGCCACTGCCAATTTGACCCTTCTGTTCCTCACTCAAAATTGTCCTTCTCAACTTTTTGACAGAGATCAGAGCTGTATGTATTTTTTATTTGTCTGCAGGGTTTTTGTCTAAAGCAGGCTATATATTTCTCATTGGTGTGGCTATTTCAGGCTGAAGCTGAAGGGTGGATTGGGGTGAGGGGGAGTGGGTGGGTGAATACGTAGGTAGATGCTTGTGAGTGTGTTAGAGCCACGAGATCTGAGTTGTTTTAGATTCTGACATCTCTCCCTCCTGTCTCTACCGTGCCCGCCCGCCCGCCCGCCCCCCTGTCTCTCCCTCCTGTCTCTACCACGCCCGCCCGCCCCCTCTCTCTCTCCTCCTGTCTCTACCCCGCCCGCCCGCCCCCCTCTCTCTCCCTCCTGTCTCTACCCCGCCCGCCCCCCTTTCTCAACCGTCTACAGATGTCGGAGTGACGTGGCCCCGGAGTCACGGCAGCACAACTTCCGTCGGCGGAGTTAACGAGGTCCGTGGAAGTTAGCAACCGCATCTGCGTTGCCTGATCAGTTACCATGGAGATGACGACTTGGTAGATCTGGATCATACATCTTTTGATCACGTTTTAGTTTCATCAAACATTGTTTTTTAAGGTGCTTGTAAAATATATGTGTGGCTCTGTAATCAAGCAGTACCAATATTTCCATTCTTTCCAAATGTTTTCCAAATGAGATAACCTGTCAGGAGGTATTGATCTGTGTGGCTGTGGTCTGTCTCACCAGTTCACCGATGGGATTATTGATTGCATTCTTATGGTTTCAAGTGGTTCCCATCGACACACTTAACATTCACTGTAATTCCCTGTTCTACAACAACTGTGTGCATCAAAAACGACCCAATGCTGCCTCGGGCACTGAGCATCTTTTTTTTATCCGATGAGCTGTGCTCCTGTCACTAACTGATACTCTACACCAGTTTGTCATGTATGTTATCTGTGCTTTGATTTGAATGATTAACGCTCTGCCCCACAGGAGAGGAAAAACAAAGACACCAAAATAACATTTCTCTGTGAAGCTGTCTGGAATTTATAGCATACTGAGTCCCCCACCTCCACCCCCAGAGCCGTCTCTGTGCTACGGCTCATAGACCAGCTAAACACGTTTCTCTGTGTAGTGCAATTTAAAGGCTTTAATCTACCTCTTCATATCTGAAACTCATTATAATAACCATGTTTGAAGCCTTTCCAAAGCAATTTGCTATTGATTGGGTTCCCCCCACTCTCATCAGAGTCCCTGTCTGTCTGCCCCCCCTTCTTCTGCTTCATTCGGAAACATGTGCAATAAAACTATTAGTATGCTGTGGTCCAGCTGAACCGACAGAGCTGTAATAAGTCTGTAATGAGGCCGGGGGTGTTGGAGAAGTGTGTGTGTGTATGTTTGTGTGTTTGTGTGTTTGTGTGTGTTGGGAGATACAATGTGTGCAGGGGATGTTGGGTAGAAAGGGGGGTTGTATGGGAAATGTAGAAGATGCAATGGGTGCCAGGTGATGGAGATGTTGTGTAAAGCAGAGGCAGGGATATGCGTGTGTGTGTGGGGTGGGGGGGTGTGAAGGGGAATAGGGTGGCAGAGCGATGTGTGGGGGGGGTGGAGGGGGGGGGCTGCAGGAGTGGTGATGCGGGAGGACTGTAGAGGATGAGTCATCCACAGGAGTAAGGCAGGGAAATAGAGAAGACTATGGTCTCTCTCTCTCAACAAAAAAAACTCCCACTTCTGAGCGTCACACACTCCTGAATGACAAAAGCAGTCAAATCACTGCTGCGACACGTGCACAGAGGTTATAAGACTTCATGGTACAAAGAGTGAGGATGGTGTGCAGATGGAGGGGAACTGGGGGTGGTTGATATGATATATTATATTTTGATATTATCCACAGAACAGGCTTTTGCAGTGTGTGAATCTTGATTGTGACACTGATACTCCTTTGAGAGGCTAAACACATTGTTAGGAATGCCAGTCTTATATTTGTGTGAGCCGTACCATCAGTGCTATGTTTCAGCTCTCATCTTCATACATGTAGAACTGTCCCTGTGTAGACTTGCTGAGATATTCAGGCACAATGTTTCAGATTGTTTCGATGGGCTACAGGGACGTTCTTCAATAAGTCCAGGACTTTGCTTCTATTAAGTCCCTTCTCAGGTCTTGTTAACACCCAGGCACAGCCCCCCTCTGCTGCTCGCCTCCCTCCTGTGGTGTGGCTGCTTTGATATGTAGCAACATAGCGTGGGAGTGGGGGGTGGGGGGGGGGTGGGGGGCTAGAGTACGTGGTTTGAGCCAGGCGAGCCAAGTGTTATTATCCGGTGAGTTCTACATCCTAGCAGGCCTAAGAATTGCTCCCTACTCATCCTTATCAACGTGAGCGGCTGTCATGTCTGCGTTTAACTAGCTCCTTCAGGTTCAAGCAGAAGGAATGTATTAGTGTGGAGGAAGAGGGAGACTCAGTGTTCATGTCATTATTGTCTCCGCTACATAAAACCCCAGAAAATGGGCAGAGCTGTGTTGAGAATAATCTGCAAATACTGTCTGATACGTGGGGAGTACACCATATTCTCCCCTCCCCCCATCTCCCCACAATCTACAGTACAGTCAGTCAGGCCTTTATCTCTTTCACAAAATAACAGTCCTAACATTAAAGAACATTTTAAAAAAGGTCTACATGCTCACTATAAGTATTTATCCTGTCAGATTACGTAAGTGTCACTTCTTCGTGTATTGCAAGCAGCACTGAAACAACAAATGTTTTACTGAATTTTTATGATTTTGACAATCTTATAGAACACTTTTCCCAAAAATCTGGTTTGTTTGTCTCGTTACTCAGGCTTAGTACAGCAGACATTATTTCAGATTTATTTGAGGTTTTTAAAGAAAAGAAAGCTCAGTGTGGACGAGGTTAAATAGCTCTAAGAAAATATTTGACTTTATCAGTTGCCAGTTCTCAGATGCTTTCATTGAAAGGTACTTACAAGGGGGGATTCAAACGTGCAGCATCTCGATCTGCAGTCCAAAGCTCTACCATTTAAGCTACACCTCGGTCATCTGCAGAAAAGTGCTGTGATCCGTTGGACAGTTGAAGATTTGTTTTCTGTAAAAACACAGGGCCTGTAACGTGGGATGGGCAGGGCTGCTTGGACGTGGCCAGGATTTCCCATCAGATGGGAGCCATGTTGATGGGGGGGCTGGGACTGCTTTGGTGGCTCATCGGGTAGTGCGTGTATCAAATAGACTAAGGCCTTAGTGCAGCGGTCCGGGTTTAAATGTATCTTGGGCCATTTCTGTCTGTTTTCCCGCTTTCTCTCCCCTACATTTTATGTATACCTCTGTCTTTGTCCAATAAAGCCGAAAAAAGACATATTTACAAATATCTTAAATGTATTTTTATTTTTTTTAAGAATGGATTCCTGTATGGAGTTGGCTGGACTGACATTTAACATACGCAATAGAGCATTGGCATTGGGGTTCTTGCATCCAGGAATTGGAAATGTGAATTGGAAATGTGTGAAAAACAGAGACAATCTAGTTATGAGCCGTTTTACTGATGGATCTACTGTAGATTATTGGGATTGGTGCAAACCAGGAAAGGGTGTGCTGTTCCCCCCAACCAGGGTCGGCACTCCTCAAAGGTCAGTTTGACTGCCAGGAGTTCTTGGTTGCCAATGTCTTAGTTGCACTCCGCTGGTGAAACCTTTCAAGAGTAGAAGATGCCGGGGTACAGCTTGGCTGGCTGACATGCCACTGAGACAAGACTCACCCACTCAGAACTCTGAAGCGTCCACCTCCGCAGTAACCGCGGTAACATCGGATCTGGATGTTTCAACACCAGAGCAGTGGTGAACAGTGTCTTTGGACAATGTAGACAATGACAAACTGAACGAGATATTTTCCAAACACACACACTTACGGCGGCAAAGCTACCATGCAAGGCAGTCCATCAGGAGCAACTTTGGGTTCAGTGTCTTTCTCAAGGATACGTTGACACATGGCCATGAGCTTTGTGAATGTACTGATTCATCGCTCGGCATTTGGGAACTGAAAGGGGGTAGATCTGTTCACGAGGGGGTGTGAAACCAGGAGGCAAATTGATTTAACAGCCCCAAGGTCAATGTGGTGGTAGGCTGGAGGCTTTGCTCTTACCGAACACAGAGCCTTCCAAGGGCATTGAGGTAGGTTCTGTTGTTGGTGGGATCTCTACTTGAGTTGCTCTACAGGGAAGTGAGAGACAGTCGATGAAACTGTGATCACTCCAGGACGACCGATTATCACTCTTGCTGGAAATGGCCGCATTGTGGTGAAAGCCAGGGGAGTCCTAGGATGAAGTCAGTTCAGCAGGAATCATTGACAAGGAATGAAAACTCAGTGAAGCTGACAGACATGGAGCATGGCAGGAACTGTGCAGTGGCAAACCCTTCTCCAGCTGATGGCTGTCACGGCCACAGCCGTGCCCCCCCCCGGTTTCAGTTTTTTGCCCTGCCCTAGTGTTTCCCTGTCATTGTCTTCATCTGTTCTCGTTAGCGTTATTGTGTCCACCTGTGTGTCATTTGGTTCTGTGTATTTAGGTTTCTGTTTTGTGTCCAGTCTTTGTCTTGTCCTTACCATACCTGTCCGTGTGAGTACCCTATCTGTTCCCGTTTTTGAGAAATAAAACCCTTGTTTCTGCCATGCCTGCTGACTCTCCTGCGTTTGGGTCCAACCCCACCTCACGTCGTGACAATGGCTGAGTGGTCGATGGCTTTTATTCGTTACGTGGAAGTAAACAAGATCAGGGGCATGTTGTAGTGTCCCACAGAGGTGTCGTTTATAAAGTTCTCTGCAGAGTCCAAGTCTAGAAGGGCAGGTAAGGACGTGGTCTTGTTGGCGCACATCACTACCACACCAATGTACAAAGAGGATGGTGACAGAAGGCGGCATTGGTCTTCACTCACCAATAGCCTTGTGAGCAGTCCATTGGTGGCAGGGAAGAGTCGGGCAGGCTCCTGGAAAACAGGCAGTTTGACCGCAGCAATCTTTTCAAGAACAGCAGAGACTGTTCTTGATTCTTCTTTGTCCTTCCTCTACGGGTGTGAGCCACTTGCATTGGCCCAGGTTCGGAGCCTTGTAGATGGATCCACTGATCCATGTAGGAAGTATACCAACTAGTGGTGGGTCCTCTGCAGGTACAATGTAGGAGTAGTCAGGGAGTTGAATAAATGGTTGTAGATCCAGACCATCCTCCTTGCAAGCAAGCTCTGACTGTAGTTCCATGTTTAATCCACTGCAAAAGCAATAGATGAGGGCTGGTTGATTTCACTTTTTAGCAGCCACCAGGGTACGGATCTTCAGAGAATCTGCGACCAACAGTGCCCTCTGTTGCAATGCCACAAGCTGCTCATCCGCATCCTTTCCCTGGGCAGGGTGATCGAACATGGCTCGGAACCGGGCTAGGAATGGGTTCACAGATGAAGCAACCAGTTGTTGCAACCACACATCTGATGCCCGTTGCAGGGACTTTCCTGCAAACAGTTACATTCAAAATGACAAAGGAGTCATCCCAAATCTTGGTATAAAAACTGGCAAAGGTCAGTTTAGGAACAACAGGTATAGAGGGGCAAATCTGAAAGAGTGTGGCCAGGGGCAGGCAATGGGTCAGTGCTTAGGCGGACTGATACAATCATTCTGGCTGGGAATGTGACTTTATCCAAAGCAACTAAGAATGTGCGTATGAAACGTTTTACCATCATGAAAAGTCAACTTGACAAGCGATAATAATCATAAAATGGTCGCATTATTGTAATATGGAAGGAATGGAATAATTCAATATTATTATTGCAGGTCAAATATTTTTTTCAGAAAAGGCCAAAACGATTCTCCTGATGGCCAGTCCACACCAGGGTCAGAGATTGGAGCAGAAGGTTCATCCAAGAAACTGTGTTGGGATGCACAGTAACAAGGTCAGGAACTGTGTTGGGATACACAGTAACAGGGTTAGGAACTGTGTTGGGATACACAGTAACAGGGTCAGGAACTGTGTTGGGATACACAGTAACAGGGTCAGGAACTGTGTTGGGATACACAGTAACAGGGTCAGGAACTGTGTTGGGATACACAGTAACAGGGTCAGGAAATGGAACAAAGGCAAAGGTGAAAAGAACAAAAGGCAGCCTATTCAGTTCATGGGTAGCAAAACAAGCCATTGCAAAGTTATTGTGGTAAGAGGGGATTTATGCTCAGGTGCTGATTAGGATTTAGGACAGGTGTGTGGGGGAAGTGGTTTACTAAACGAGGGGTGTGGCAAGAATTTGGGAGATGATGACCTCTGGTGGTACACAGAGGAAGGGACAACACACTGCAGGTATTACAGGACCATAAAATATCGTCTTTTCTCCTCACCTCTCCCATTGTCTTCTCTTCTTTCTCCTCCTCTCCTCTACTTCCTGTGATTGTTTAATGAATGAAATAGGCATTCATTGGGTACAAAGTCACATGTTGAAACTTCCTGTTAGGCGAACGTGGTAATTAAGACAGACACACGTTCTAGACGCATAACTTATCACTTTTCTAAAAATATCAGGGATTTTGTCAAGAAGCTTCAATTAAACAGGTAAAAATAGCCTCAGTCTGCCATAAAAAAGGAAAAAGTACCTGTTCACTTTGTTGTCAGTCAGCTTTCAACAGAGCATGGATAGATGTACAGGCCACGCTATACACTGTGTCTACAACATTATAATACACTAAGTGTATGTCACAGGTGTAGGTATGAGTTATAGTATTTATATTGTGTTTTCTGCTTATCCTACCACATGCTATGGGATGTAAAAAGGCATTCTCATGTTTGATGCTTCAGTCTTGACACCCTGGACCAACTCCAGAAACGTAGGTTAAATCTCTCTCCAGTGGTTTGTGTTGTTGGTTACTACTTAACAAGGTGGGCATGCATGAGCATGTGTCACGTGTGTGATAAGAAGATTGGCCTACACCAGACCCCTCAATTAGAAAGACAAATGACAGATTACAACCTGTGACATTAAGCCAGTACAACTAAAACATTCCAACAGCCCCAGCCCCATTCTCATCAATACTGAGTAATAAACCAGTAAATTACCAGTCAAACATTTGATTAGATACATTGATTAGACCATTATGGGATTATATCTGAGCACCTCCCTCTTTCACTTATGTCTCTGCCGGAAATGGTTCCACATATTTAGAAACCAGACTTTTAGCCTGTGATAACTCTTCTTGTCGTTTCCCTAGTTGCAAACCATCAAATATTTAAACCGTAATTAAACCCTACTAGATGATTATCACATAAATCAAGGAGGATCATGGGGTAATGAGTCATTGAGAGAAAGCAGCTCCTGCATCAGGATGGCTGAGTGGGCCCCCAGTGGCTCCTATCCCAGCTGGTTTGTGGGTCAGGTTTTTGCCACAAGCAACGCAGTTCAGAACACGTGAATGCTGATATCAAAGACCACCTTCTCAAATTATGCCTGTTACAGTAGTTGAACAAAACCACAAAACCATTTCTTTCTCTCTCGCTCTCTATCCTTCTCTCTGACAACAAATGATTATATCCATCTACAACGAGGGTGTATGTAATGATAGGGCTGCCAGGAGGTTACCCCCCCCCCCTTCTCTTTCTCTATGCCAGCCTGACTGATATTGCTCTCTCCACCTTGTGGCCTGGAGCAAGCGATACAGCAGACTGAGTGGATCTGTAAGCAAGCTCACCCTGCTGTGGACAGCGAGTGTCGTCTGTCATAAGACACATAAGGAGTTTGAGCGCCTGTGAACAGAGGGAACACAGACGTCCACAGGTCACACGCCCAGCACGTGCAACCTCCGTCTAAAGATAGTGAAATGGTGACAACAACCAAGGGAGGGGGAGGGAGGGGAAGCAACGGAAGGGAATGGAGAAAAGGAGGGAGAAAGAGAGGGGTAATAGAAACAGAGAGGGAGAGAAAGACAGAAAGAGAAAAAGAGAGGGAGAAAGAGGGAGATAAAGTGAATCTCCTTCAACCACTGGGCTTTGTGATTTCAGGTAATCTAATGGAGGTCTGTCATTAGGACAGAGAGCCTGGTGAGTCATAGGTCAGTTGTGAGAGAAAGGTGAGAACATCAGAAAGCCTAAAGTGTTTAGTGAGGTAATGTGGCCTTGTGCTTCTCCCCAGCACCCAACATTAAGACTTATTGCATCCTCTCATGCCGAGGCTCCAAACAGCCAGTTTTCATGTATGGCTTCTCAATACACCACCCTTCCCCCCACACGTACGTTGAGACAATACACACATGGCATAGCACACATACTGTATGAAGATAAAAACACCTTCATCCGTGCCCTACGCTGTGTCCCAGGGTTGTGGATGTTCAGCTGGACAGTTTGTTTGAGGCATGAAGCAGATTATGGTTTACTCTACATATCAAACTACATGAATGGATTTAGCCGTGTGAAGATGGAATGGAATATGGCTGAATGGAATGTGTGAATGGAACTTAGCAGAGGGAAAATAGAACAGAAGTGTGACTTCTCACTTAGACTTATCAAACTAAGTAGAATCTTATCACAGGATGGGGAGGATAGACATAGAGAGAGAGGGGGGGGGGAGGCAGAGAGAGAAAGTGGGAGGGTGAGCGAGAAAGGCAGAGAAAGTGAGAGGTAGAGACAGAGATGGAGAGAGTGAGATACTCAGCACATTATGTACCCCTGTATTCCCTGAGTGGCTCAACAGACATGGTGACGTGAGTGTGAGTCAGAGCCGAGAACGTGACAAACGTGTGGCAGGACTCATACAGTATATATTTGAGCCTTGCAACACGTACATGTGTGTGGCACACGTTTCTCATGACATACTGTAGATTATCTAGCTCCTGTTGTACTGCATGAAATCGATACACAAGATGGCCGCCGGGTGTTAACATGGATATGTATCATACAGGCTAATCTGGAACATTTAACCAAAACAGAATTGTGTTTCATCATTAGCCTTCATCGTAAATCCACAGGATGTGCTCGACTTGAACCCGAGGTGAGGCCAAGAGAGAGCAGAAGAAAACCTTTTAGACAACATGCAGTTTTATGATGTGATGGAAAAGAACAGTTAAGTATCTGACTACCGGTGTCTGTCTGGCTGACATTCTGCAGAGGTTATCACAGCGGGCAACCCCAACGTCACCCCAGAAGATCTGCAGGTGGGACCACCACACACTAACACGAAACAGAGGCCTGTTACAAGGCGTTGTCACGCTGCTCAACAAAGCCAACAAAACACAACCAACAGGAAATGTCTCTGTGGTTCCTACCTTCCCTGTAAACACCAGTGCTGATTGGTGTTCTGTGATCACTGATGCTTGATGACTGGTGTTTCATGTGGACTCGGCTTGGTCTACTCTAGTTGGACTTCAGTCAAAGCTTCAGTTTAGACCTCTTGAGCATTCTTCAGTTTTTTTTCGTAGTTTTTTTCTTGTGTTCTCTGAGGGTTTCAGGTTGGTTATCTGGAGGCAACGGTGAAGTAATTTGTTCTTGTAAACAGAACTACACAACGTTTGGTTTAATGTGATTAGACTTACATGATCTGGTGAGTCTATGTCAGACATTGTTGACTGTTACATGAAATAAAAGGCATCAATAAGGGAAACCATGAATGATTATTGGGGCCCCTTAATCAACCCATTAATATAAAAGTGTGTCCCCTCCATTTTGAGCTGCACTAAGCGATGGAGCCATGGATTTTGAGAGCCACAAACCAGCTTTCGACAAGAACACTGTTCTCACTAAAGTAGCCTTATCTCTGCAAATGCGCTTCCAACAAGCCTCTCTGGTTTTGTCAGCTGTCACAGTGTTCGATTTATCCCGTAACCCTTCTTTAAACTCCTTATATCCTTATATCTTCAACGTGCATTCTTCCTGACAATGATGCAAAGCTTGAGCCAACGCCTTTATGTAGGCAATGGCCGACAACTGTACATAATAAATTGATTATTATGGAATCAGTAGGCCTACGTTATTTTAATCTGAAATATTTAGATTTCTGTGTTAGTGGGTCATGTTTAATTCTCTTCATGGGGAAGAAAATTTTTCCTTCAAGATTCTGCCAATGCCCATGCATAGAATACACAAAATGTGATTCATGTTGTATAAAGTATATGTAAATAGTATTTGATACAGCAATTACTATAATATAAACAAAAAATACAAACAACAAAAAATACTTTTATTGTTTTAGCATAAATGTGCATATTACTAATGAGCTGTTGTAGCAATTAATTAATTTGCAAGGAAAGAAGGTGCTCTATATCCAATTGAAGTCGTATTAGTTCCAGAACGACGCCCTGCCTCAGACACCCTGCCTCAGTCCCAGAGGCAGGATATGCTGCAGCATTTCGCTAGTTATTTTCTGAATGAAAATCTAAAAATACACACCGTATTTTATGAATGAAATGCTAAAAATACAGCTCACATTCATCCATTCTCCGGCTGCTTTTCCCTCTCTCCCCCCACCCACCCTCTCTCTCTCTCTCTCCCTCTCTCTCTTCCACCCTCTCCCACCCTCTCTCCCTCTCTCTCTCTCTCTCTCCCTCTGTCTCCCTCACTCTCCCACCCTCTCTCTCCCTCCCAGCCGGTTATCTTTCTCCAGCTCTAAGATCCGAGGGATGACACTCTGAGCATGCCGCCAAACATATTCATTTCCTGGCCTGAGACACCAAATGTCTGTATACATTACCACCTGATCTGTTAGGCAGGGGGCTCAGGGATCCAGTTCTCTGGGCTGGGAGGAGGAACACATAGGTAATAGCTGTGGCCTGCCTTCGACACCGAGGCACATCTCTGTACCTCATCATCCCCCCCCCCTCACATTCGTCTAGCTGATTGAAAAGAGGTGGTTGACCAATTAGCACAACTTGATGTCCTTTTTATCTCCTTGGAACCATGATTGACCGGTTGTTATCCAAACCAGGGTGTTATCCAAACCAGGAAAAATGTGTTGGTCTCAATAAAGACTGTTTTGCAAGCACCACTACTGAGCCATCTCTACAACACCCCTCTTGACTAGTTTGTGTTTGCTGACTGCAAGACTTTAAGAACACATTGTGTTATTTTTCACTCGTTAACCTGCTAGTGTTGGAGGATAATGGAACCTAAATCTATAGTCTTTAATGATCTGGATCTTACTCAAGTTCGATTACACTTCAATTCAATTACACTTAAGCTGCACAGAGAATATCAGGATTCATTACCTATGCAAGTGCTACTTAATCATTTCATTTGCATTAGCGTTTAACATTTAACTTCAGATCCCCCTCATTACTGGTGTTGGAACATACGGTGGATAGCTTACAGTCGAAGTCTAAAGTTCATGCCTGACTGTATATAACTAATATGTTATTATCATTTAAAACCGATAGGAGACGCCACTGTATATCATAGCGCAGACGCACAATGAAACATTGTTAGAGGTAGTGTAAATGAAAAAAAGTATTTTGGGGATTTCTGCTGACTTTTCTCAGACTTGAATAAGAGCACAAAAAGCAGAAAATGACAAGAGGCATCTATGAACTAACAGTGGATGGATGACATATACTGTCTCTGCTGGCATGACATGCTTCCCTTTGACCTAGCTGATCTGGAGTATTTATGCAAAGCTCATTCAGAAATATGTTTTTCTGAAAAAATGTAAACCCCCATCAGCTAACTGGCCTTGGCTCCCTCTGATATCTTGACCCCCCGCCGCCCATCCCCTCTCCTCTTCCCTTGGGAAGCCTGGGCCACAGCCATGACAAGTCTTAATATTTACATTCCTCTTTGTCATGAAAAACGCCTCAGACTCAACAAAAGAGAGGCTAAAACTGTGCGGAGCTGGGTCGGAGTTCTTAAAAAGGGAACAGTTCTTTCCGTGGAGCCATCTTTAGAATGTAGAGAATGCTCTGATGTCACCTGCAGGAATTTCAGGTATGCAGAATCAATGTCCTGTAACCTCTCCACCACCCAGAACACAGTATATTTTGAAAATACGACTCATTCTTCCGTAGTTAGTCCATATCTTTCCCTGAAGTACTTTAGTGGGCCATTAGTGAACTAGACCATCATGGACTTGACTATGACTTCGAGACCGGCGGGGAGTGATTCATTCAGTAATGTACAATAACATCATCTTGAGGGCTGACAGGTTTACAGTGAGATAAACTCTCCTAGACATTCCTAACAGATCAGCTGAAGGTGTACAGTATCGCCATGTGGAACTACAGTTGGACTCAGAGGATCCGATAGTGTGGTGGAGAGTACAGTGCTTCCTGACTGATGTTTGGTTTGCAAATCTAGGCCATCGCCTGGAAACGGAACCTCACAGGGGACTGATAAGTTACTGTTGGGACTGTTCCCTAAAATAGGGACAGTCTGGTCTGCTTATTTCCGTGGTGTTGTTCCCCAGCAGTTCTGTTGGAAAACAGTGTTTTTGTTATGAAGCAAAAACACTTACAGAACAGTCCAAGGGGGTATTCCAAGTAGCGGGTTTAGTGAAAACTTTGAGTTGTTTAACCCTGAAAAGAGGCATACTCCGAGTTCCACGTTCCAGAAAGAGAGGTAACTAAACCTTTTGGTAAATTGCCATGGTAACTTACTCTGTGAAACTAACCTGCTCGCTAGCAGGTTTTCTATGAAAAACTCTTTGCATTTTCCTAGCAATCCCCACCCACTTTCGGATCTTGAAACAGTTTGCAGACATGGGGTGTCCTTTCCTGGGTCGGCCGATCGATTACAAGCAAAATATAATTCGCATAGCCTTACGCCAGGAGAGGATTTTAAGACCGCGATTAGATGTACTTTCATTCCCCGATGAATACCTACGCGAACGTTACCGTTTTTCATCACATTCAATAATTTATCTCACCAACATTCTCCATCCATACATTGCTAATGTAACACACCGTGGACGTGCTCTCAGAACAGACCAAATGATATGCGTTGCTCTCCGTTTCTTTGCCAACGGGAGTTTCCTATACAACATTGGCAATGCAGAACATCTTGGAAAAGCAACAGTCTGCCGAGCCATAAGAAAAGTGGCCCTGGCACTGAAAGGCCTACTGCAGACCTACGTAGTCTTTCCTGGGCACAAACCTCTAAGGACCATCAAAGAGGAATTTCACATGATTTCAGGTGACTGATGTAGCACACATTCAGTTTAAGTCAATGAAGAAATTTGAAATCATGTGAATGACAATGTTGCAATCTCAGACTGGGATGAGTAAATCCTTTCCATTTTGCAGGATTTCCCAATGTGATTGGCTGCATTGATGGCACCCACATCCCCATCATAGCTCCATCCATTAATGAAGGAGACTATGTGAATAGGAAGTCATTCCACAGCATTAATGTGCAGGTAGATTTACAATAATAAAGACTACAGCACAACTTTAAAATATTGCAGCTAATATCTCTTCTCTGCACTGGCAAGATTATATGTGATGCAGCACATTTGATCTCAAATGTGGAGGCCAAATGGCCTGGCTCGGTACATGACTCAAGGATATATCGCGAGTCTACCCTGAGCAACAGAGTTGCAAATGGTAAGTTAAGCTTTGAACAAATAACATTCCCTTGTCTGCATCTTCTACCACACTCACAATGTACCCACTATATACTTACAGGAGAGTTTCATGGCCACCTGCTTGGTGACAGAGGGTACCCATGCCAGCCCACTCTGATGACCCCTTACCATGACCCTGAGCCGGGCCCTCAGCAGTGGTACAATGTGGCCCACTGCAGGACTAGAGCCCGGGTGGAGATGACCATAGGCATTCTCAAAGCCCGGTTCCAGTGCCTACGTAGACTGAGGGTAAAACCAGAGAGGGCATGTGATATTATTGTGGCATGTGTTGTTCTTCATAATATTGCCACTATTAGAGGAGAGCAACACCCTGCCGTACAAAACGACCCTGAGGATGACCATCCCCTCCAACCTGCAGATGTCCAAAATGGGAGAGAAGTCAGAGACATACTGTGCCGCACACACTTCCAGCAACCCTGACACTGAAATAAACACAAATCATTACCATTTCATTTTGTCTTCTTTATTGCCTACAAATAGAAATGCAACAATTAATATTAATATATTGTTCTGACAATTAACACTCACTCACCTGTGACCATGCACCCACCTGCAGCTGGTGTTCTAGCAATTCAATTTCTAGATCCGTCTTCTTTATCTTCCGCCCCAAATACACCATCTCTTGGTCAGTTTTCTCCATTTGTTTTAACAAATGGAGTTTGTACAAGTCCTTAACTGGTAACTGGGAATACATTAGGATGACATTAAATCCCAGTTCTACACACAGAATTCACCTGCCATTTACTGAACATCTCACTGTCTGTAGCTGTGCTTTGGAGGTTGATGGACCCCTCTCCTGGCAAGGCTCATCCATGCTCTGTTCAACAGGATCAGACTGTGCATTTAGTTTTTACATTCATTACTCTCATCACTTCAGTGTACATTTTAAACTGACAATTACATCCAAGACTGTAAATAAAGTACATGGAGAGAGAACTATCATATATGTAGCTACCATATATGTAGGCCTCTCTGCAATCCCGTCTGTGGCAGCAGTCAATGTGTCCTCATCATCATCATCATCATCATCCTGTGATGAAAGGTATTGTTTCAGGATAGTCACCACTAATATGCATAATGGAGTATTGAGTGGCCTACTTACAAGTGGTACAGTTGTGCAAAGGCTTGCAGGAGGCTCAACCACTCGGATTACACCATCAGTGACTAGAAGTGGACCAGAGTGGAAAATGAAAACACATTCACACACATACTCGCACATACTTACATCTTATGTAGGCACTTGTGTCCTGTGGGGTGATTGGCTCTGATGAGCTTCCTCCAGGGATGCCTTCAGCCACTGGACGGCCAATGTTGTGGCTCAGAGCCAGCTCTTCTGCAGAGGTCAGAGGTGCTGGTGGTGGCCCTCCACCCGTTTTGCGTGCCTCTGCCTTCTTTCCATTTGCTGAATTGAACTCAGTGTTAATTTAAGCAAGATATCAGGCGACAGGACATTGTGTGTTTCCGCCACTACAGGATAAAATAGGCAATGAGGAGATTCACTTTGTATGTCAAATATGATACCAAAGTGATGGAAGCTACAATCATGAACCTATAGGCCAAAAGGCTAAATATGCCTTACCTGTTTGTATTACGTTTTTATATTTCATTTTCAGTTGTTGCCAAGTGCGCTTCACGCCTGTGGGATTGCACCTATATGAACATTGTATTTGATTAAATTACAATTCCAACACTTTTTCACCTGTAATATTAACGGACATTAAATGTTCGATTTATGGACTAAATTCAAATTTACGCATTGACTCGATCAGCAATTCTTTCCCACGCCAATTGTCTGTCCTTCGCAGCTACAGCCGTATTACTTTTTTTCCGAAATATGTGCTCGGACTCGCCATACGCACGGATTAAAATTTCCAATTCCATTGCGGTGACATAGGAAGCCCTTTTTTTGTCGCCTTTTTCCATGGTGAATCCTAGTATCGGAGCTCCATAGATGTTGGCTTTTAGTAGAACTCGTGCACGCGCTAAACTCAGAGTTGACGTACTCTGAGTCGAATTAACTAATTCATATCAGGTGTTCTGGAACCGAATTTTCGGAGTTTCCCATGTTAGAGTAACTCAACTCTGAGTTCAGGGTTAATCTCAGAGTTTGTTAAACCCGCTACCTGGAATACCCCCCAGATGTCCACAATATAATGCAAAGATTAAACACAATCCACCCTTAGCATTCTTGAATGTAGATAGCAAGAGATGAAACGTTGTGGAAGCGCAGAAGGTGCAATATGCTGGCATGATGAATGTTTGGTGCCAACTAGAGAAAAGGAAGGGAGTAAGGAACACCACTGGGGGTTGGAGGTGGATAGAGGTTATGATTGCAAGTTTAGAAGTCAGCCAACAGAAGGGGTAAAAAGAAAGATCTCACATAGGTTTGAAACACGTCCAAGAGCTCCTGCTGCTGATGTTCTCGCAGCTCCTGCAGAATGTGAGGATTCTGGAACCCTTCCCCTGTTGGCCGGCCAGAAACTTCCATCCAGTTTTCTGCTGATCTTTCCTCTGCGGCAACAACGCTGTTCTGTCTCCATAGTGACTCCAGGTGCCTTGGCTCCAAGTGGCTAAGCTCCCTCTGACCTTGACAGTTATACCTGGGTGTGTGTGGGGGAAGGGGGTGTGTGTGTGTGTATGAAGATGCACTTCTTTTAAAACAAAGTTTCTTTAAGCTGAAAAGCTTGATGTACTTTACCTTTGTAGACTTTCAAATAAGGCTATCACATCTTATGTCTGTCTCACTGTTACGTGGAAAGGCCTGCTCTGCTAAATTTAAAATGCTAATCAAACATGACATGTAGCTACCACTAGTAAACATTAACTAGCACTAGTTAGCATTAACTAACACTAGTTAGCATTAACTTGCGCTACTCTCTCATCAATCTTGTTAAATAAACATGATCATTATACCAGTATTTACAAACTGTAACATGACTAGGCATGGTGCATTGTTTCAAGATGATCCCCCAACCTGACTCAGAAGTTGCATTCGACAAAGAAACAGATTCACTTTGATAATCACCAAAACCAAAAACGTTTTGATCTGATAATTCCTTCACTGAATAAGAGTTTTGTTTTGAGTTGAAAGGTGACACACACACACATACACGCACACACATCCTATTACAGAACCTTTTTCCAATCTCATGGATGGCATCCAGTGTAGTGTATGACTCATATCCAAGCCCCTCTGCAGAGTTCTGGGTGTGATGTGAATACTTATTAAGCCCACTGTTCCTAAAAGTCATTCGAGTCTAACGCTTGTCCTCATGACGCTCAGTTTACGGAGGGACTCTCAGTTGCCAATCGGTCTCAAAGCCCAGGAGATCAGCTAAGCCTAGCCTTATGAACTCCGACATATGTGGTGCAGAAAGGATATTAATATAACTTTTTACAATATCTCTTTATATTTATGCTATATACGCTGTGTGACTTGGAAGAAGAAATGCTGTCAAAATATACTGTCTAGTGTGTATGTAAATGTCTTTTGAACCAAATATGGTGTCAAGAGGGCTTTGCACAAAAACAGGGTATGAATCATTGATTTGTTACTTGTTTACACAAACGATATATATATATACTTCTCGCTACCAGACCAAAAAGTTGCACTATTTTTGTGTGCCTCTTGAGAAAAGGACAGGGGATGCTAACTGACCAACTGAAATAACTGGAGTTTGACGTCATTCTTTTTTATTTTTAGAAAGTAATATTTGGGTGTGGAAGTGCCTTTTCATGTTAGTATCGAAGTACAAATGCATAACACACAGTCAGAAGCTCTCACACTCACACGCACGCACACACTCACTCAGACAAACAAATACAGACACACCCAACATATATACACGTGCACTCAAAAACACACGCGCACACACACATTCTTGACTGTGTGTGTGTGTGAGCAATATCTCTCCATGTTCAACATGGAGTTATGTCTTTCTTTAGACAGGTAACAGTGGCACTATTATGTTCCTTGATAAAAAAATGCATTATTCCATATATCTTTTAACATGTATTTTTTATGTTTGTGTGTGAAGTTGAGGTTGTACTGTTGATTTGTTGTATGAGCATTTGTGTAGGAACTGTTTTTCAGCCTTCACTTCTGATTGGACCCTCATTGTGAATCTTCCACTTTAGAATTCTGTCTCCATGACCTGAGCAATCCAATGCATGTGGTTTAGGAAGATAGTTAACAGCATGCTGTTACCATCAAAGCTGCTTTGGTTGGGAGGCTGTTGCAGTTTTGTCTTGTTGTGCAAACAACTGACAAAGAGACTAAGAGAAATCCATTGAAAGAAGGAGAGATGTAAAGTGTTAAAAGTCATAATTCCTGGCCTGTTCATTCCTCTACTTCTGATATTCTACCCATACCTGATCCACTGATTAACATCATACCTGATCCACTGATTAACATCATACCTGATCCACTGATTAACATCATACCTGATCCACTGATTAACATCATACCTGATCCACTGATTAACATCATACCTGATCCACTGATTAACATCATACCTGATCCACTGATTAACATCATACCTGAGAAACTCAACTCCTGCTGCTCCCCCCTGTTTTCACCAGATCATTACTCTAGTGAGTGAGCTCTGGGTGTGTAACTGTATCCCTGTGTGTCTGTGCAAGTGCATCCGTGTGTGTCTGTGTGCGTGTGTCCATGTGTGTGGGTGTGTGTGCGCACGTCTTAGCAAATTGAAATTGGAGACCAGAATGCTTTTCAGTCAGCAGGGGGAGAAAACACTTCACCCTGATCTCAGTCTCAGAGCACAGCCTCTTTCTCTGTGTCTCGATCTCTAGCTCTGTGTGTGTCTCTCTCCATATCGCTCTCTTTCTCTATATCTCTTTCTTCCTTTTCGCTCATAAGATCTCCTTCGTCCAACATCCCTCTCTGCACTCTCCATCCCCTGCTCTTGGCCTCTTGTCTCTCTCTCTCTGTCCCCTTGCTCCTCTATGTTGTCTCTCCATCACAGGACAGCATGAGTCAGGAGTGGCAAGCTAGCAGGAGTGGCGTAGCAAGCCTCACAGACAGGGCCAGTCTGTAGAGTCTGTACGTGTTAAAAAAAACAGGCCTGCTATCCCTCACTTCATCATCAATGATAAATGTGGCCCACGGTTCCCCTACACCGATTCTGGTTCAGTTCTCGTCTATTTTGCACTGCTGACAACAGTTATTTAGTGGATACAGAGTGAAAATGGAAAACTTTTTCTCTGTAAATGGTTTCTGGCATGGTTGTGGTAATCTTTCGCAGAGATGTTGTGAGATGTGAGAAAGAAACTGCAATTTACTTAACTCTTGATCTTCCAGACTCAAAATCTTATGCAAATACTGTGTTTCTCTTCTATTTTTACCCACACTTATTCTACGCAATAATATCTCTACTATAATTAAGTAGTACTGCATTGCACTAAACTCTCCTTACTCTACGCTGTTCTCTTTAACTATACTTTTACGGTTTTGTTCTTGTACTGCAATCCACAAAACGGTTTCTCTATGCTATTCTAGTCTACTCTGCTCTGTTCAATTCTTGTCTGAAACTCTACTCCCAATCCTCCGCTGGTTCCAACTGTACTCTACTGTGAGCGACAGGCTTCAGCTTCCATCCATCCCTCATCCTGCCCTGGCCCATGAAGTATAGACAGAGTCGTCGTCCCCCGGCAGGCTACATGATGGATCCTGACGTGTGTAATTCTCTCTGGTTTGGACCCCCCCCCCTCCCCACTACTGGCCCATATTTTCAGCCCTGTTTAAACTGTGACCCAAACACGTTAGCTCTTAGCCTAATTGACTCCCTCAGCTTAACGTCCCCTCTGTAAGTTTATAGGATGAATTATGATGCGGTCTAGAAACATGGGGACCGTGCTTGATTAATGTTGGACAGTCATTCATCTGGATGTTTTCATAAGGGCCTCCCGCCAAGCTGCTTGGGCTCACAGTCCTCCAGTCCTCTAAGTCCCCAGAGGCTCAGGCACCACACAAACACGGCTGTTTGTCAAAGCTATCAATTACCTCCTTCATATGCATTAGGATATTTAGCACCAAACTCAGATATCGAGCCATTTGTCAGTACTGAGAATTGGTTTTGTCCTCCATATTGGAGTGTCTTAAGGCTTATGAATGAAACTTTTATGACATTGTTCAATGTGTCATTGCTCATTTGATCCTGCCTTGTGTGTTGAACAATATCCAGTTTACCATCATGTTGAAACACAGGCCTACTAGTTGGACCAGTATGACACATTAAAACACGTACAAATAGAGTGTTGACACAACACTGAATACATTTATAGCGATTACTGCATCAAATGCTGGCTGAATAAAGTTGTAGTGGTTAACCATGGCAAAAAAACTTGCCATGCAGGGGTGAGGATAATAAACGGGGTCTGTTTGAAAATAATCTTTACAAATTTTTATTTAGTATCACCCTAAACTTAACCCCAAATACTCAAGTTTGTTAGCAACCAAAACCACAAATGTTTCATATCTAACCAGGATGTGATTTCATAAATATGTTATGAAATTGAATTTGTATATACTTTATATACACAATATGGAATTTAGTCCAAGTCGCTTTACCAATGATAATATATTGCAGTGGCTGGAGAGGATGAGAGGTGGTGAGCTGCAAAAAAGACAGGACCAGGGGCAGAGAAAGAAAACCGGAAAGAACACAATGGCACTAATGAAGCAAACTAATCAAGATGGGCCAGAATCAGCTGAGTGTCAAGGGCTGGTTAATGACACAGAAGAGCTTTAAGTGATTAGATCCTTAGCATTCAACCTTAGGTTAATAGACATTAATTGAAAAGTAAACAGTTTCCTGGTGTATTGCATTGTACAGGTTTCCTATGAAGTAGGTTGGGTCGGGTAGCCTCAAGTAGATGGTGTGATTGTAGTTGACTTAATTTATTTGTACAGGAAGTGATCTCACTGCGTTGTCATGTTAGTGCTGACTTAAGTCTCTACAGAAACAGAGAAAACAGTAGTCACAGAGAAATTCCAGCTACGTAGTTGTAGCTTTTGTTTCATTAACCTCTGGGGCAAACAAATCTGAGCATGGTGATTTTTACTAGTCCCTTGAATAAAGTATTTTTATGTAACTGTGAAACATAGCATGAAAATGAACAGGCTTGTAATTGACACTATTTTAGTGGCAAGCTAAACTGAGAGGAATTATAAGTCTAACTAGAGAGGGTACAATTTCTGGGGAAATTGTAGGGTGTGCTTGCTTGCGTCGGTTGCACAGGGGTCCGTTTTTTAATGACATTTTTACAACTGATATTTCTGTATATTTTCTATAAAAATGCATAGGGCCTACTTATTATTTATAAAGATTACATAGATTTAAAAGCATATTTTTTTTGCTGCTCATTTACAACTCAAAATACGAGTGAAGTGTAGAATGAAATATGTCTTCTCATTTCCCCTGCAAGAGGCAGCCTCATAGCTGAATCAAAACGAACTAGAGAGGGTACAATTTCTGGGGAAATTGTAGGGTGTGCTTGCTTGCGTCGGTTGCACAGGGGTCCGTTTTTGAATGACATTTTTACAACTGATTTCTGTATATTTTATATGAAAATGCATAGTTATTATTTATAAAGATTAAATAGATTTAAAAAAAACAGACAAAAATGCTGCTCATTTACAACTGAAAATACGAGTGAAGTGTAGAATGAAATAGATGTCTTCTCATTTCCCCTGCAAGAGGCAGCCTCATCGTTGAATCAAAACGAATACATTTGGCAGACCGGTGTAAAAATGTACCTAATCTCTATGACTTAAACGTCATTTTAAGTTTTTCCCTTCTCATGATATTTTCAGGCATTTAGCCTACTCATTGCATTCATTCATTAATAAAGAACCCCCTTTGAAGATTATTCTACGACGTTACCCGGCAGTAGAAGATGTAATCGCGATTCAAACAGTACCATCTGCTAACTGAAAATATGCCCCCCAAAACGTAAATAAGCTTGACATTTATTTAGTGGAAAATCGCTCATTCATAAAAAGCTCACTGGTAGCGATCATTGTCAGTAACAACGCAAAATGCGATATAGCCCTGTGTGGAGAAGCTGCCCCGGTAAATTCTACTACTACAGTACAGTATTAGACTACTGCTGTGTTCGTCTTGGTAGCGATTGCGTTGGTTGAATTGGATTTAACGTTCCGTTGTACGGTTTAGGCTGAAATTAATTATTTTCATGAACAGATTGACAAAGTTTAGGCTGTGGCAATGAAGTTCAGGTTAGTAGTCAGATAGTTTCACCTATTGAAAGACTTTTGATTTAACCTTTTCATGTTCCTGTTAAATTTGCCTGAAAACGCCTAAACAGCATACCCAAAGTAAATTGGAAGCTGTTCTTGAACCATTTGGAGTACATGCATGTAAATGATCTCTTTTGAAAGCTGACACTCTGAAGTTATGTCCCCTGTTGTCAGGACCCCTGTCAGTCCTTCTAGTGTTGAGTAATAGAAGCTTGAACACAAGGAAAGTGAAAATTTCTATTTCCGCCTAGATTTTGTTTTGAAAACAGAGGCCTGAAGAGGCCTAGAGGTGGTAGGTATTATCTGGAAGACTAAATTGGACCACAGGTTGAAGCCTTACCCAATTCAAATCAAAAGTCAAACATAATACCACAATATATTCATATTTGACACATGTTTTTATAAGAGTACATCCAGGAATTTTCTAAAAGGGTCTTTTGGAGACTCCAAAATGACCCTTTGTAACCAAGGTCAAGGTCAAATAAAAAGGTATTATTTTTCATAATTGTTATCTCTGGCCCATCTCTGGTACTTAGAAATATCATATATAATAGCTAAATCCCTAATTAGTAATACTGAAACACAAAAACTGAAGCATGAACACATTGGAGTGCTTTATCTGATTCCAAGGATTGGCGCACAAAGAACACTGATTCTGTCAACCATATTGCGCAATCGACTGTTATTTTGAAGGCTCCACAGACGCATACAAATGAGGTATTGGCATTTTCAGCTAGCTGTCAGCTACAAGGCTAACGAGCTAATTTCAGAGCCAGTCGAAGCCAGTTCGAGAAATTTGTTTAGAACGAGTGTGGGGGGGGGGGGGCGGGGGGGGGGCAGGACGCACAGACCTAGTTGGCTTTAGAGGGCTGTCAACGGGGCATGGAAGCTCCTATTGGGTCGAACAAGGTGTCAATCAAAAGGGGAGGGTTCAACGGACATTTTGAGACCTTCATTTTGTAAATACTCCGTTGATAAATCGGAGAAAATAACACTTTTATGTGAACAAGTTGTTTCTTCCTTCGGCTAACTTGCATAATGAAACAAAGGATAATGGCTATTCATGAACGTAAAACATTGTATTTGGACGAATTACTTTACATGGTTAGATACTTTGAACCCTTGGGACTTACGCAGATCAAGTTTTGATGGCATGATTTGCACACCTGGACCTATTTGAACAACTTAGGGTGAGTACAACTTTTTTCTTTGGCATTGTTGAAGGAATGTTCACCGGAAAAAGACGTTGACTTTGCTTGCTATTGCGACTTGATCTTGAATTGGTTTATTTCAATGGAAGCACAAGAATCGTAGCTTTCCAACGATGTATAACATGTGTAGCGTCTAAAAAATATATTTTTTAGAATTTAGTGCGTCGTAACTGAGGAAGGGGGAGGCAGCATTTTTGTCTCGCGGGCGAAACAGGAGCGTAAACAGGTTAAGTAAGGGGAGTGCCGAACATGTTCTGTCGCCGTTTGACTTCCTAAACAGCTGTGTAAGTTAGATGTTTTTGTCGTGTGTCTCGCGTAGGCTACAGCGTTGCAATGAGCAACACTGGTTTGAAACCACAGGTAATGATAATTTCACCAACAAATCGTTTACTTGTAATGTAATGTCATAATAAATCCTACAAAGAAAATGTATTTGTGAGGAATGTTTATTTTAACGATTGAAAACAGATGCATCATAGACCACTGTGGTATGTGTTGCCCGGGCAACAGAGGCTAATGTCATGCTAATGCTTCAGTGAAATAGTAGACTACCGTTTCCGAAAGTAGATGTGGGCCTACTTCCTTAATAATATCAGCTAATATTGTACATTACATTTCATAATTGTGTTTCACATCACAAAGTAAAATGAGTAAATAGTTATCACCCTGGTCTCTTTGCTTGTGGCGTTTCTGCAGCTGCCTTGCAGTAAAGCTATAGTTAGCCTAGCTATCCCCCAAGTTAACAGATGCGAAACGAATGTTCTGCTACAGGTAGTCACGCGTGTTTTCGTGACGTTAGTGACGTAGTGACGTTAGTAACGTCAGTGACTGTGGCTAGCAAATTAGCCACCGTTAGCTTCACTTTTCACCACAAAAACGCAATTTCTACTTAAACCATGCAACGGAACGTAAATAAAAATACAACCAACGCAATCGCTAACAAGACGAACCTTTTGACACCGCCGTTGTGTATGTAGTCCAAATATTGACTGATCCTTAGGGGGGCGAAAATAAACAATAATAAATAATAATAAATATATATGTGAGATAACAAAGGTTGTGCCCTTGCCGAAGGCAAAGCACACCCAAATATATATGTGAGAGAACAAAGGTTGTGCCCTTGCCGAAGGCAAAGCACACCCTACTAGAGAGGGTACAATTTCTGGGGAAATTGTAGGGTGTGCTCGCTTGCGTTGGTTGCAGGTGGGTCCGTTCCCATAAGTTTTTCCCATCTAGTGATATTTTCAAGCATTTAGCCTACTCATATTGCATATTGCATATTTCATTAAGAACACCCTTTGAAACAGCTGCGAACCCCCTTTGAAACAAGCTACTGTAACAACGTTGTCACTGGCAGTGTGGAATCGCGATTCAAACAGTACCGTCTGCTAACTGAAAATATGCCCCCCAAAACGTAAATAAGTTTGACATTAATGTAGGGGGAAATTCCAAATAAGTTTGCTTGAAAGTTTGAAATGAGAACGTTTCTTTTGACATAAAGTTTAGCTGTGGCTTTGAAGACAGTACGACACACTGCCAGTGGGCGAGCCGAGTCTGACTGAGGCTAATGTCAAAACAAGCCGCGGTGTTCACGCAAATTCCAGGTTTTACACAAATCACAAAAATATGCTGACCCGCTGGCTATCTTCGCAATCGCCATATCTTTAAAACACTGCCCTCCTTCTGATTTTTGATGTAGAATTGACCCTGGTACGAAATTAAGAAAATACTCAGAGATCGACAACAGCTGACGCAATCGTCAACGGAGGCTGATGGGGCTCTCACGTAGCAAACCAAAGTTTTTACAGCAACCTACATTAACATCTCACCACCTGGCTGTCTTCACAATAGTCATATCGTCATAACATTGCCCTCCTTCTGTTTTTTGGTGTAGAATTGACCGAACTATAAAATTACGAAAATACTAAACTAGACGCTTGCATGGCTGCCGCCTATGCAGTCTCACGGGCGACGCGCACTCGCTCAAATTACAAAGACTTTCACAACCTAAATAAAAAATCAGAGATGGCAGTTCCACTCGAAATTGCTTTCTCAACAAAATCCAATGGTTGGTAATTTTGGTGGTTGGCATTTTTCACTCATAATCCAAGCTCCAATTTGCGTGCTAGAACGTCTCTATCACGTTGTATCCATGCGTCGTTGCTAACGTGTGCTGACGTAGTGACGTAGGCTAGCACTGGTACCCTTCGTTGACAGAAGACACTTTTTGCCACAAAAACTTTGTAACCTCCTAAACTGTGCAACGGAGTGTAAATAAAAATACAAGCAACTCAATCGCTACCAAGACGAAACTTTTGACACCTAGGTTGTCTATGTAGTCCAAATATTGACTGATCCTTAGGGGGGCAAAAATAAATAATAATAAATATATATGTGAGAGAACAAAGGTTGTGCTCTCGCCGAAGGCTTGAGCACACCCAATTATCTAAAATGTTTGTCAAAGATGTGAAGAACCACAATAGTTCTTTGCTACCTTCGCAGCAGTAAAGACCATATATGTAAAGAGCCTCAATTGCATGAAAATGGTTCAAAATAAAATCCTTGAAACCTAGGAAACATAGAACCAAACTTCAGTTATTTTTGTCCAGTTATTTAACTCTGAAAATGTGGGAATCTTTTTAAACTTGAGTCACGATTTTTATTTCTGCTGCCTGTTGTTGGGTCACGTTGAGGGAATGCATCCTAAATAACATGGAGGATATAAATAGCTAAGAAGTACGTAGCATCTTCTCTCACTCACACACACACACACCTCAGCTGTCTTCTGCATTTTAATTGTCTAGCTGTTTGAAGAAACTCAAAGTGAATATGTGATTTGTCAATTGATTCTTTTCCTCCCAGGCTATGAATAAAACCCTTTCATTATTGATGTGCTGACGTCAGATGCCCGTTTGAATGTTGTATGTGGTGCAGACCTCTTTCTCCAAGCTGGCTATTTTCTCCCACTCCCCCCCCCCCCCCCACCCAACACACACACGTACACACACTCACCCTCACACACCCCACCTCTCTCCTCCCCCCCACACACGATCCTGCCCCCCTCCCACCCTCAACATAGACAGCCTCATTCCCTGTGTGACACCAGCACCTGACATTAATGGAACTCTCAGTGCTTACGTTGCTGCCAGCTTGCAGAGAGACACCAGCCAATGGGAAGGGGCCCCAGGCACAAGGAGAACAGGGCATTCACTAGCGTTAAATAATACAAAAATGAGTATCTTTCCCTCTCACTTTCTGTATTTCTGTGTCTCTTTCCCTTTTTTCTCTCTGTCACTGTTTGCCATTCTCTCTCTCTTGCCCTCTCTCTTCTCTCTGTCCAAGTCCCCCCTTCCTTCTTTCTCTCTCTCCCTCTTTTTCCTTCTTTCTGTCTCCTCCTCTGTCTTCGGCTCTCTTTTCCCGCTACTTCTCCTTCTGCTGCAGGCTTGTTTGTACTTCCAGAGCGGTGTGCTTCTCTGGAGCAGCTGGTTTCCACTGGTGAACTGCCTGTCAGAGGGCCCAACACCAGAGCATCATGCTCATTTAGACGCTACTGCAGATCTCTTGCCTGTCCAAGTCCAAACTGGAATGTTTGACATCTAGAGAAAAGGAACGCAAGAGTAGATGTAAAGGTATGCAGGATGTTTCCAGGTAGCCTTCAAGTGTATTAGTAAGTAAAGTTTGTCTTTTAGTTACCTTCACCAAGAGGTCTACAGGATAGAAGCCCATCATCACCAGTTTCTGAAAGTCCTCATATTTGGTGACAAATACCGAATACCAGATCTGTACACAGCGTCAGTGACTGACATGTCCAGTAAAGTGACCAAGATTAACTGGGTGAAACTATTATGAAAAATTATGTTATTTTTTAATCAGATATTTTAGAAAGCTAAAGTAGCATGGTGATCCCCACATTCAATATTTGTTGTACCAGTTTGATTTAAAGCTGATATAGCTGATTGGTTGAGAACTGTGACATGGTCATGTTCAAATGCGTCTTATTCAATTATGCTGCCCGGTAACAAGACTGAATATTTCTCCACAACGGAGGAATCCGGGAGTTTTATTTCAAGGACTAAATATGAGAGCAACAGTTTGGAGACACAATACAACTGGGTGCTTTTTAATTTAAATGTAATTAGTGGCAAGGTATTTAACTAAAACAAAACTATTTTGTTACTGGCTGATAAGTCTGTTTAAAGATCTTCCCTGTTGACAAGGGTAAAATAAAGAGAATATCACAGTATCACTTTCCAGAGCAAATAAAAATCACCCAGAGAGCAGCAACATTTCAGCAGGCTGTAACGAGGACCTGCTCTTCACGGAGGAGAGAGAGAAAATAGAGAGTAATTGGGGCATTTTGCTGCTTTTAATCTCTGGACATAGTCATACACTGACTCTGTGAAACAAGTGATGATAGAGTGAGAGAGAGAGACTAACACAGACAGTAGATGGAGGAGAGAGAGACTAACACAGACAGTAGACGGAGGACAGAGAAAGCCTAACACAAACAGTAGACGGAGGAGAGAGAGAGACTAACACAGACAGTAGATGGAGGAGAGAGAGACTAACACAGACAGTAGACGGAGGAGAGAGAGAGACTAACACAGACAGTAGACAGAGGAGAGAGAGACTAAAACAGACAGTAGACGGAGGAGAAAGAGAGAGACTAACACAGACAATGGATGGAGGAGAGAGAGAGGGACAGGTATGATGCAGTGTTGTCAGCAGGACGGATGACAGGACAGAGATGCTGCGGATGACTATCTCTGGGGAGGCAAGCCTCCTGCTCATCCTTTTATATTCATTATTGACAATCAATAGACGATGGGGGGGGTCTGGAGCCGAGGGTGGGGGGATGGAGGGTTGGTGTGGGCGGTAGAAGGTGGTGGGGGGGAAGGGGTTGAGGGAAGGGTTTGTGTCTGAGCTTTCTTGTAAAGTGCATGAAGTGTATCTCTGTTAATGATGGGTGAATCATCATGCCCCCCCCCTTCCGTTTCCCAGCCCCCCCCTCCCACCATGAGAGCTCCACTAATGAGCCCCACAGTAGCATCGTCTTACACCATGGGCAGATAACGTGGGGCCTGCCCTTTGTCCTGACTAGTCTGTAGGCAAGTCTGCTAGCTGTAGCAGGGGCTGTTGTTCAGTGCTGTACAGAACAACAGGGACGGGGATGGATGGGTGTGGCTGCACCTCTGTCATCATTCCTACATAAACAGTCAGCCAGGCAGCCTGCCAACCAGTCAACCTGAAAATCAATCAGTCAGGTGGCAAACCAGTCATTTAGCGAGGCAGGTAGTCAGCTTACCAGTCGCTTAGGCAGCCAGCAAGCCTGATAACTAGTCATTCAGGTAGCCAGCCAGCCAGTACACCAGCTTGCTATGCAGTCATTCAGATAGCCAGCCAGCCTGCTAAGCAGTCATTTAGGCAGCCAGACAGCCAGCCAGTCTGCTAAGCAGTCATTCAGGCAGCCAGACAGCCAGCCAGCCTGCTAAGCAGTCATTCAGGCAGCCAGGCACATTGAGGCAGATGCAGAGAAATGTGAGAGGGTGTCAGTGAGCCTGGTGATGACGCGCTCGTGGCTGCGGAGAGCTGGCGAGGCCGCGGCCCTAGCTCTGACTCACCTCATCCCCACGGGGCCGCTGGCTGACGTCACCGTGGCATTTCTCTGCTTCAACTTCACTCGCGAGCAGCCGCACTCCAGCCCACCATCCACTCCTCCTTGCCTCTGAGACACACACACACGCACACTCACACATACGCATATGCACACAAAAGCACGTACATACACACACACACATCTACACACACATGCAGACACACAGACACATACACACACACGTACACGAATACACACATTGGCAGACACACAAACACACAAGCAGAGAGACACATGCTGTCCTGCGTTCTCACTCACTTTCGGTCTCATCATTTCTTTCGGTATCTTAATCTTCATTTCATTATGCACAAAAACACACCTACAAACACACGTGCATAGAAGCGCACACGCACCTACACACACACACGCATTCACACACACCCACCCACACACACACATTCTCTATCTTAATGAATCCCTCTGAACCCAGAGTCAAAGCCTTGTTCTCTGCTGCACTTTCAAAAAATATATAGTTAGTACCAAATAAAAGTTCGCCATGTTCTCCCTTTAGGGGAAACCTTTTTTAGGGCAGTGGAAAATCTTTTCAAACGTTATGTGGGACCTAATTCATTGATTATTCTACCAAAGACAAGGACACAAGGAGATTGAAAATCATAGGCTTTATGCAGCATCAAAATTGGTTTCATACAAGAACATAACAAATAACCTTTATTTGATATCAGCTAAAACCCTGTGTAGATGGTTCTTTCTGAGATAGTTTTGCATATCAATGGAGGGGTTCAAGGCAACACTCAAAAGGCTTTGCTGTAAGGTCAAAATGAAAAATATGAAGGATCTTACAGGCTTCTGATTGCATCTTGGTTCGAAATTCGTCCATGACTCATTAATAAATAAGACCTTAAAAGAAACAATGATTCATAAGGTTGAAGGTGCAATGATATACAACAATGATAAGTAAGATTAGATTTAACTTCAATTTTAATATTTACATCCCCTTTTATTCAAATACATTCTGAAACACAAAATTCCTTATTGGACATGCATTTCCATCAAACACTAATCTTGATAATATGTGAATTGGTTGAGATGAGTGGAGATCAGGAGTGTTCAGCTTTTGACTGCATATATAAGAAACCTCATTGACATGACTCAATGGTTGATGCTAACCCCATAGATCTGATCAGATCTGATCAGATTTTACTTCTGAGGTGAGTCCTACTTCTGAGTCGAGTCTACTTCTGAAGTGAGTCTACTTCCTTCTGAAGTGAATCTACTTCCTTCTGAGGTGAGTCTACTTCCTTCTGAGGTGAGTCTACTTCTGAGGTGAGTCTACTTCCTTCTGAGGTGAGTCTACTTCTGAAGTGAGTCTACTTCCTTCTGAGGTGAGTCTACTTCCTTCTGAAGTGAGTCTACTTCCTTCTGAGGTGAGTCTACTTCCTTCTGAGGTGAGTCTACTTCTTAGGTTTTTGCAGGTTAATTGGACACACCCCACTAATAATGGTGTGTCAGAACACCATTCTATGGGGTTGTCAATTTCAATGTCAATTTTTTATACCTTCTTGAATACTATGTTTTACAGTGTCCATACTGTGGTAATTTGATACCTACCCAATTGAAAAACATTAGTTATTTATTGGGACAGTATACTTGATAGTTACTTACTGGTATGATATACTTGATTCCCAAGAAGACCCACACAGATCATTTCCCTGAGAGTGAATGTGTGAGAGTGTAAATATGAGGACAGCACAATGCATTATACAGAACTACATTCCAAATGTTTTGTCAAAAGCCATCATGGTGACATCCCAACTGAGAATCTGACTGGTGGTAGATGTCTTGGTCTACTTTAATGGACAGAATGATGATGGCCAGGAAGCCTGACTATAGACTGAGAAGTGGATGAAATAGTTGATGCTCCACTTCAAAACAATCAATGCTGATCGGATGAGCTGTTCTGAGGTGTGGTTTAATGTGATGCGAGATATTGAAAAGGGAAAATTGGTTCTTTGCATTCCCGTCAACACACCCACACACACACATTCATAACAAAATGCTTACATATACAGTATATGAGTGGTGATGTAATGAGTGATATTTTACATAAAAGTCACAAGTGGGCCTCCTGAAAGTTGAAAATAGGATGTAATTATCTCTCCAGGTAAATACTCCATCAGTGCAATTTGTACTGGCTCTTTAGTAATCAGGAATAATCACATAATTTGTGAGGTATAAACCAGACTTACAGATTCTCCTTTCGTTCCCTTCTCTTTTAGTTTCATGCTTTTCTATTTTGTGTCAAGTGTCAAGTACGAGGTAAAAAAACCTGTTGCCTGATTGAATGGCAATTGTATTAGTGGATTAACAATTAGGTTGGTCTTAGTCATACTGCCGGGCAGAGAGAGCCATTCAACATTGTGTTTAAACTCAAATGTATCATAGGCTAGTTTCTATTACCCAGCTTTATAACTTACTAACGGTCATTGTTGCTTCACAAAACCAATTCAAAAACGTGTTCGGGACAAAATGTTGATGCCAGGTTTCAAATCATATTAACTCAAATTTATGAACACAGCCAACTCTGGGGTTGATGTTCTGACCAATCAGAAGCCTCCATCTCAGCGTCAGATCCGAAGCTGAGGACTGTTTGGAAGTCTCAATGGAGTGAGGAAGGCAGGCCTGTGTCATTTCCTGTGGGGCAGCTGTTTGCCGAGTTATGACTCAGGCTCGCCATGGCCAAGACACAGAGCGCCATCTGTCCACCAGCATCCTGCTTCTTCATGTTTATTTGTCCTCCATGTTTTGACCCAAAGCAAAGTTGTCTTTGTCCAAAGTCTAGGACCAACATGGCTACCAAACGATCAATAAACATCCCAGAGAGACGTCCAAGTGTATAAGCCCCACGGTTCTGCTCAGAACCAGACCAGATGTCATATACAGTACAGTGTTAACAAACATGAATGTATTTAAAATATTTGATTTAGAGATTGTGTGTGCACTGCATGTCACATCAACAACGACTGAGAACACTTCTCTGGTTTGTTCTTTGTTAGAACATTTCTCACATAATGAATCCTGAAAACCTGTTCATGTTTAAACCAACAGGGAGTCAAGGAATCTGAGCCGCATGCACAGGAGCCAATGGTTTAATTGAATTGCCCATCACATCCCACCAATCAGATGGCACGGCTCGTTAACAGTCATTTTGGCCCAGATTCAAAAGGGAATCACACTCCCCGCTAACCCCATTACTGCAACCTAACGATGAGAGACAGCTGCAGTCATGGCTACAGACAGGACCAACCACAGGCCTCCTGTTTTCACCCTCGCCGGTCTCCTCTCCTCTCTCCGCAACTACCTGGCTGACCAATGGTGTTGAAGCGTTGATGAGATAACAAACCATCAGAGAGACGCAGAGGCTGATGTCTGTGTTGCCCGGTCTTGATGGGAGGGGGGGGGGGGGGCGGGGCCATTTACACCCCCAACACAAACCCTGTCATTAACCAACCACGAGAGCCTGTTTAAAGCGCACACGCGCCTAGTCGCCACGGGTAAGTGGAGTGGCGTTGCTGTGAGGGACTGAGGACTGCTGCTGGGTGTGTGGCGGGCCTCGCCGCACACAGGTGATTCTCCATCCTCCAGGGGGTGGAGTGGCGCTGCGGCCAGATTGAGTCACAGACCCCTACTGTGAGGAAGATGATTCTATTCTGCTCCTGCTATTCCAGTATCTTGCCTCACTGGGTGTTGATTACAGACAGTGCCTGGTTTCCTCCTGTCGTCCTCCCTCCTGAATGCACTGAAGACACAGAATACCTCCGATCCTTGAGACAAAAGTAATTTATTCCAAAGTGCCCAGCCAATAACCGTAAATAAGTCAAGCGGCATTTTCCTATTTTATATCCGTATTATTCTAACATCTCGTCTCTCTCACAGAGAGTCAAATTCAGTGCTTGTTTACCACACGGTGTTGTTTATCTACCGTGCGTTGAAACATCTGCAGCAGAAACCTAGCCAGATGCTATACATCTGCAGTCTAAGAAACATGGCAGAAACAAGTCAACTTTAAGGCACATGCATGCACACATGTAGAACAGCCCAACCTGCCTCTCTGCCTCCCAGCCTCACTGTCACCTTGCCTCCAGCCTCACTGTCACCCTGCCTCCCAGCCTCACTGTCACCTTGCCTCCCAGCCTCACTGTCACCTTGCCTCCCAGCCTCACTGTCACCCTGTCTCCCAGCCTCACTGTCACCCAGCCTCACTGTCCCCCTGCCTCCCAGCCTCACTGTCACCCTGCCTACCAGCCTCACTGTCACCCTGCCTCCCAGCCTCACTGTCACCCTGCCTCCCAGCCTCACTGTCACCCTGCCTCACTGTCATCCTGCCTCCCAGCCTCACTGTCACCCTGCCTCCCTGTCATCCTGCCTCCCAGCCTCACTGTCACCCTGCCTCCCAGCCTCACTGTCATCCTGCCTCCCAACCTCACTGTCACCCTGCCTCCCAGCCTCACTGTCACCCTGCATCCCTGTCACCCTGCCTCACTGTCATCCTGCCTCCCAACCTCACTGTCATCCTGCCTCCCAACCTCACTGTCACCCTGCCTCCCAACCTCACTGTCACCCTGCCTCCCAGCCTCACTGTCACCCTGCCTCCCAGCCTCACTGTCACCCTGCCTCCCAGCCTCACTGTCATCCTGCCTCCCAGCCTCACTGTCACCCTGCCTCACTGTCATCCTGCCTCCCAGCCTCACTGTCACCCTGCCTCCCAACCTTGACCCAGAGAGGTGTGTAATACAGACCACTGTCACAGAAGTCAACCAGGGAGGCGGTGATGGTTCCCCTGTGAAGCCAGACGCACTCCCAAGAGGAAGTCCTGCAGGTCAGTCCTCTCTCTGACACCAGAGTGGGAGCTGCTCCCTGTCAAAGGGAAGGAGAAAAGACATGTGATTAGGCTGGAGAAAGGATGGACTAGTACAGCAACTGTGGGTGGTTCAGGGCACAGGCTATGCTTTCTCAACAGAGTGTTGATGGAAGGGGGTGAGGGTGGGGTGAGTGAGTGTGGGGGGAAGGAGAGAAAGAGGAGCTACATAATAAATATGATATTAATTGCATATTTTACTCATTTAAGTATTTAATTGAATGTCAGTAAAAGGCAGAGGGAGCCCCTGGCTGTCGTGAGCTGTGCTAGTGGCCGTCTCAGTATGTGTGTGTGGCTGTGTATACCTGTGTGTGTGTGTGTAAGTGTGGCTGTGTATACCTGTGTGTATGTGTAAGCCTGTGTTTGTGTGTGTGTGTCTGTGTGAGCCTGTATGTGTGTTAGCGTGCGTGCGTGTGCAGCACTGGAGGGTTCAGTGAGAGCGTTCCAGCTAAGCCCTGTCTCCTCCTCCTGGTTTGGTCGCTTTCCCCAGAGGACCGCAGGCCCTGCGTCATTCACAAAAATCATTCAAATGGCTTTGACCTCAAAGTCTGTTTCATTGAGAATTCTTTTTATAGCAGAGACAACATAGACAGGGCGGGGAGTGAGAGATGGTGGTGGGGTGGGGGGAGGGATGTGAAGCGGGGGAAAAGGAGAAGAGAGGGGAGGGTGTTGGAAGATGCGCTGTCCCTACCTGACTAGACTAGAGCCGGCTGCTCTAACAGAGCTGTACAAGATTCCGCCTCTCCTCCATCTCTCAGAGGGACAGCCATTGGACGGCACACACCGCCGTCCCCTCTCAGGTGGCGTGCCATTGGGCCAGGAATGTACACGTCTGATGCCACAGAACTACATGACAATTTGATCTGACATGACTAGACTGCCAATCACATAGAATAAGACATCTATCTTAAGCAGAAGAGGAAGGAATGTTGTCTTTGTAATGAATTCAAACAGGACACTGGAATATTATAAGGAAATTCCTTGGTTCAAGGTTTGCTGGGTTGGGCTACGTAGTAGGTATAGTACTGTATGAGCAGAGATAATTTATCATGAAGTGCCATTAAGGATTATACAACAATATGGTGGGAAAAACGGATTAATCACAACATACGATTGTCATTTATCTGGCATCTTTATTGTTCCCAGTTTGCTGGGCTTCTCCACACCTTTCAGAGCTTGGTCTGTTCAGCCTCTGTTTTCAGTAAAGAATCTTCACTAAAGTTGAGTTTTCCATTCCAAGGTGACTTGCCTGTGGGGGGCATTAGTGTGTACGCCCCCCACCTCCACAAACATCCCACTTCCCATCCCCCAAAAAAACATCCGCCCACACAGTGGTTGCCTAATGGCCAAAAGGTGTCTAATTATGACTAAGTAGTACTAATGTTGGTGTGTAGCAGTCTTCGTTACCCAAACAGAGAAACCGAGCAGGAAGACGGAGGGTGGAGTTAAACGGTGCCGTCCTTCAAACATGCCTCCTACTTCCTGAGGGATATCTGATATAAGATAATTCAATAGGTTTTTGCTTGAACTCAGCAGTTGTTTTTCATGTTGTGCTTTCTCTGAGAGGAGGGAATACATCAACACAGCCAAGGAGAGGGTCTTTATTGGTATAGCCTGAGCTCAAGTACATACCAGGGTAGAGTGGGATTTCAGGTGATGTGAAGAAAGAAGCATGTGTTGTGGGTGACAGTTGCACAACGGCCCCTCCTGTAAGATAGTCTGGGTGTAAACCTGTCAGTGTCTAATGACGACGTCCACAGGGGGTGATGACGACAGGGAAAGTATGCTAGTGTTGGATCCAACTATTTTTTTAGCGCGTTCAGGTCGAGAAACACTAATGATTATCAACCTTGTGTGGGGCTGATAGACGTAAGTATGGTCGTTATTATGGTTTGAAACACTGTTTTAATATAGTCGAGTTCCACTGAATTAAGTAGATTCGCATAAATCATTATCCCACTCCAGGCAAGTACAACTGTTATGCACCCCTGCAGACCTCACCATGAATTTTCAAGAATAATTAGATTAATTTTCTCAGAAACCCTGCAATTCCAAGCATAATCTTCATTGTCAGTTAGTAAAGCTGTAACTTTTCCCTGGAAACTTACAAAGAATTCAAATAAATCTGTTTGTGTGGTTGTTTCCTATGGCAACTTTGTGTCGGTACAGAAGTATAGAGATATGGTGATCTTGTGTGTTGCTCTTTTACCTAATGTTCACTCTGAGAATAAGGTTTCTGTGAACCAATCAATTTAATCAACAACTTAGTTCTCATTCAATAGTCACTCCTTGGTAGTGGTTCAAGCCACAAACTGATACATGGCGAGAATTACTTGTCACAACGACTGTTTACTTAAGCTACTGTTTCCATGGTAATTGAGAACATGCAGTCGGAGGTGAGTCTCATTTCCAAGTATCGACATACCCTCCTTCTGCTTACCATACACGATTTACTCATGTGTACATTCCCTTGGACACAACCACAGTCTGAAAATACAATGTCAGGAGTTAGTAGGGGTAGGAGATAGGCACCACTGACACACATAGGGCCTGAATCATTGGTGAAAGATCCCCCCCCTAAACCCAAATGTGGATTTGAGTGGAGCACTCAAATAAACAAATATCAAATACAACCCTGCTCTTCCACAGCCAGCATTGTTCTATAACCTTGCTCTTAATGCTGCTCAATCATATGACTAAACATGTTACACCAAGGTAAGTTTTGGTGCAAACCATTATTGCACATCCGGATGGATTCTACTTCATGGACGTCCAAAACAGACTATTGAAGTCAACTCTGTCCTCAGTGTGATGATGACATGGATGGTTCCCTGAGGGAAGGGCTCTGAGCTCCAGTACAGCAGTATTTCACACCAGGTTAAACCAGCACGGCCATTTAGGCACTGTTAAATGTTACTTGTGCCGTTTTGTTTCCA